>NC_133991.1:10760000-11052500 GCF_047716275.1 Strix uralensis
AATCCCTAGTTAAAAACTTAAACTCCTTTTGTATATAAGTTTAAGATTATTATGTAGTGTCATTATGCATGCAGAAAGTAATTGAGTATTTTTCCCAGTGGAGGTTTATATATAATATACAGGGGTTTGTGTTTAGTTGAAATTCTATTAAAAATATCTTAAAGTAACATTGAATGTATTGTTGAAAGTATCAACGAACTTCATAGTTCAGTTTAGCGTTTTGTTCTTAACTTGCCCTATTTTGCCTCCTTAATATAACTGTTAGTTGTCTGAAAATACATGTAAATGTATTCATTTTGATTACGGCATTTTCAAGAATGTTTCTTATTTTAGCAACTTTGAAAGTCCCAGATTAAAGCTGGTTCTACAGGTTTAATTGAACATATTTCCTTTTTCCACATCAAAGCCTTCTGTTTTAGAGCAGACTTTGTAAATATTATACTCTCATTGCTCTCTTAAAAAAAGAAAAAATAATGTAGGAAAAGTGACTCTCTCAAAATATCTAGTTTGAGTAAAACTTTTGAAAATTAGTTGTATTGGTATAAATAGCTTATGCCAAGTTATAGGCCATAGTCATTTAAAACAAACTTCAGCAATTAGAATAAGGGGGCACAGTAAATGCCATTGTTTCTGTAACTAGCTTTTAAAAACTTAACGTCTTTCTAGTTTCCTGGACTATATTGGTCTCTGCATGAATGGTAAATCTCTGAGGAGCATATTTAGACACTTCTAAAAGGAGAATAAGACAAAATTCTGGTGGCATACTTATCTTTAAAAAGAAAAAAACCCCGTGATTTACTAGAATTGCATAAAACTTCGTTAGACATGTTTAGAATTTGCATGGCATGCACTGTCTCTTGCTTAGGTATTACAGTGTTTACAAACGTTATAGTCTGATGAATGAGCAAGTGATTGGAGTGATTTGAAATAAAAGTATTATTTGCACAATGCACAGAAGTTAAAATTTGAAAAAGAATCCATCAGTCATAGAAATCATTGAAGGATATGACTAGACAGACATTCTAGTTTTGGCCCCTTATACAGAGACAAGATCAAATATAATCTTTGTCAGATGTTTGTCATCTTAAAAATCTTCACTGAAAGAGATTCCATAGGTTCCTTGGGTAGCCTACTCAAGTGTTGCACTACCTTTAGAGCTGGAAAGGTTTCCTACATGCAACCTTAATCTTTGCTGCAAATTAAGCTCATTTCTTCTTGTGTATCCAGCAGCAGAGGAAAAGAACAGTTTTTCAATGAGAGGGAATCAAACACATGTTGAAAGATTTGGGAGGAGTCAAGTTTTGTAACAATGTGAAGTTAAATTTAGTACAAATGTTCAGAAGAAGAGTATCTAATAGCTGTTGAAAGACAAGTGAGGGCAGCCCTTTATTGTTACTAACCTCTCTTCTCTGGAACTGTCATAATGAGAAATAATACATTCAAAATAAGAAATTGCTTACAATACCAAATCAGAAACAACTGTGCCCTCCTGCATGAGCTTCTGTGTCCAGATCCTGCCCGTGTGTGTGGCTGACTGTAGCCTGGCTGAGTCAAACAGCAATGGATGGTCACACTCAGAGTTGGGGTCAACAGCTCAATGTCTTTGTAGAGAGCAGTGACAAGTGCTGTTCCTCAGGGGTCGGTGTTGGGACTGGCACTGTTTAACATCTCTGTCAGTGACATGGACAGCGGGATCGAGGCACCCTCAGGAAGTTCCCTGATGACACTGAGCTGTGTGGTGCGGTCGACACGCTGGAGGGAAGGGATGTGCCATCCAGAGGGACCTGGACAGGCTGGAGAGGTGGGACCGTGTGAACCTCATGTTGTTCAACAATGACAAGTGCAAGGTCCTGCCCATGGGTAGGGACAATCCCAAGCACAAATCCAGGCTGGGCAAGGAGTGGATGGGGAGCAGCCCCAAGGAGAAGGACTTGGGGGTGTTAGTGGATGGAAAACTGACTGTGAGCCAGCAACGTGCGCTCACAGCCCAGAAAGCCATCCGTGTGCTGGACTGCATCCAGAGCAGTGTGGGCAGCAGGGCAAGGGGGGGGATTCTCCCCCTCTGCTCCGCTCTTGTGCAATCCCCCTGCGGTGCTGGGTCCAGCTCTGGGGGCACCAACATCAGAAGGTGCTGCTGAGTGGGTCCAGAGGAGGCCACGAGGATGATCAGGGGGCTGGACCACCCCCCCTGTGAGGACAGGCTGAGAGAGTTGGGGAGGTTCAGCTGGAGAAGGCTCTGGGGAGACCTTAGAGCAGCCTCCCAGGACTGAAAGGGGCTACAGGAAAGGGGGGAGGGACTCTGGATCAGAGGCGTAGGGACAGGACGAGGGGTGATGGTTTTAAACTGTCAGAGGGGAGATTTAGATGAGATCTAAGGAAGAAATTCTTCCCTGTGAGGGTGGTGAGGCCCTGGCACAGGTTGCCCAGAGAAGCTGTGGCTGCCCCCTCCCTGGAAGGGTTCAAGGCCAGGTTAGATGGGGCTTTGGGCAACCTGGGCTAGTGGAAGGTGTCCCTGCTTGGGGCAGGGGGGTTGAAATTCGGTGATCTTTAAGGTCTCTTCCAACCCAAACCATCCTGTGATTCTATGAAATACCTTATTTGGCTGGAGGCGCGTTCTGGTTATAGCAAGTGGTAGACTTGTATCTAGGCTTGTGAGACCAAAAAAAACAAACCTGAAAAGGATGTTTTTGCCTGTAATTATCTTTCAGTAAAAATCTGATGCAGATCCTGTTGGAATCCATTGAAAGACTGGTGTAAAAAGGTTTTAGATGGGGCCCTTAAGCAAATCAAAAGGGAACTTGTCCCTCTGTGAAGTAACATATTTGTTATGAATGCTCTTAATTTCTTAGGCCCATACTGCATTTTGCAATAGTGACTCAGTGTTATGTGTTTAGTTGTATCTGATCTTAGTATTTTGAACTCCAAAGACAACAGATAAAAATAATTGACTACTATGGATCCAAAAGGGATTTTATCACTGCTGTCTTTCTTCCAAATTGATCATAGCAAACTTGATTATATTTTAATTACTTTTTTTGTAAATAGTAAGAAAAAAGGGTTTCTAAGAGAAAAAAATATGAGCTCAGCAATGAATGAGAAGGGTTTGATGTACATGAAAGGCCATGATACTTCTCATGCATTGTTGAATTAGATTGTGAGACTACTTGAAATGGGTTGTAACATGTGCTTTGTGCATAAATGGGTTCCAAAAGCAATTAGAAATACTCATTTTAGAAAGCTCTGCAACAAGAATTGATTGAATTATTTCAAGAGTTGAAAACAAGATGTTAAATAAGAAAAAACACTCTACCAGCTCTGGAAATCCATAAACTGGAACCTGAGCTATGGGTCATTATAATTCTGATTTTTTTTCTCTTCCTGGTCACTTCTGGCCAGTCTCAGAAGAATCATAGAATACCAGGCTGGAAGGGACCTCCAGGATCATCTGGTCCAACCTTTTTTGGTGAAAGCATGGTCTAGAAGAATGGTCTTGTGGGTTCAGATGTATGTTTAGCCTGGCCCAGAACAACTTTATTCAGGTTGATAGAGACCTTGGGAGATCAGTAGTCCAGCCTCCTGCTCAAAGCAGGATTTAATTCAGACCAGTTTGCTTGGGACTTCGTCCAATCTCAGAAACTTTCAAGGAAGGGTGGAGATTTCCCTACTTCTCTTGGCCCCTGTTGCACTGCTCAATTATCCTCTCAGTGATTTTTTTGATTGTTTTGTTTCCTTATATCCAGTCAGAACTTCCCCTGTTTTAATTTATGACTGCAGTCTCTTGTCCCACGCTACACAACAGTAAGGAGCTTGGTTCCATCTTCTTGGTAACCTGGTATGTACTGGCAAGCTGCCATTGTGCCCCCCCCTTTAAGCTTTCTCTTCTCCAGGCTAAACAAGCCAGTTCCCAGCTCCTCCTCTTAGACTGCCTGCTCTAGCAGCCTGACTTTCTTGGTGGCCCTCTGCTGAACTCGCTCCAGTTTATCAGAGTCTGGCTTATACTGGGGGTCCAGAACTGTACACTTCAATTTTGTGGTTGCCTATTACCTCAATTCTGACAGTCTGAATCAAGTAGAATTGGACACTGTCAGAGGTGAGGTGTGGAGTTAAACTGCAGATTAGATTTACCAGTATGGGATTTTTGTGTATATATTTATATTCTTGTCATCTTAAAGCATGTTACATATGCTGACATGTGTGTATATGCTCATACAGATCTGCCCATGCTTTCTAAAATGTATTCAGTTATAAGGGCTTTCAGAATTTGGCCACTTTCAATGAAAAATTTCCAGCCAGTTTCTAATCTCCCAAATCTAATTTAGATATAAACGTTCTATATAAAGGGAAGAAAATAAAACCATCAGTTAGGCAATAAAGAAATAAATATACTATGGACTGTAAAATGTTAGTATTCCAGTGCAGTCTGTAAGCTTTCTTTTTTACTTTTAGTCTACCAAATATTCTAATGAGCTACCTTTTATGTGTGGTAGTTAGCATAGAGTGGATATTAATTTGTCTCTTGTGTTTGAGAAACCAATGCAGTTAATATACTAACTTTAGGGTAAGGTCTCCCTATAAAATATTAATCTCTGGAATTAATATTATTATTGTAGGAACATAGTGCTTAGATCTTCATTGAAATATAACAAATATATATTCAGTAATCTTGTAGCTGATTGTTTAAATAAATAAAATGAATAGAAGTTTAGTTGATAACTTTAGTAAGGTATAAGTACATTGAGTGACACAAAACCAAAACTGGCTTTATTACGGAGGTTACTTTTTTATACATCTTTTTGCTGTGTCCTCAATGGAATGTAACTTTTATTTTTCTCATCTTTTTGAAATGTCAGTCAAACATTAAATACATCTGACCTTTAAAGAGAGGGTTTTTTCCCCAACTTTGATTTCAATCATGCTGTGCATTATCAAACACTTCTGTTATTGAACCTGTGTTTTGCAGCTGGATGAAGTCCCAATAGTTTGGGATTGCTACTTTATATTGATTCCTGTAAATTGTACTGCAAAGTGCAGAGGATAAAATTGATAGTTATCAATAAAATGTATTTTTAATTGTATTTGTTAAATATACACAGATCTTAATTTGTGTGTTATCATAAAAAAATGCAAGAGAGACAACCAGGAAAATACTTGTCTCATTTTATAGTATTTTGCAGCATTGCTCAGCTTTTTTTCTGCAGGCATATGATATTTGGTTATCCAGTGTCAGAGTTAATTCTCACACATAGTTCCTCTCTTTTAAATACCTTTAAATACCTTCCCCTCAGATGCCACTCAGCTTTTGGGTGCAGCGTATTGAATACATTTACTACGAAGAGTTTAGGGAAACCACTTTTTTTAAAAATGGCATAATGGGTTGCAGTAAAATTCAAGTGACTTGTCACCTGCTGATTCTTGAAGAACAAACATAGGGTCTGTTTTCCAGGTGAAATTACACAGAATATATCAAGAAAAGACTTGCTGGGTTATCAAAATGCTGAAGGAAAATCATGCCACAGGGTTACTTTAGTATTACTAGAGTTACTTTCCTCCTTATCCCTGCAGGTGTAACCATGGTGGGAAGGGGCTTTTCTTTCCCTTGATAGTTGCCAGGTATTTATCTAAGCAAGCAATGTTTGAAAATGTGCTGTTCTCTCATATAGCACATTTTAAACTCATAAATAATAGAAATAAAGCTGGTTTGGCCTGGTATCAGGGGAATACTTTTTTTTAAAGTGGCCAAAATGCTTTAGGACGAGACCTTGCAGGGATGCAGGTGCCTTAAATTTCTTAAAAGTGTTTCTGTTATGAAGAGTAGGCTTTTTCCTTTAATTAGTTCCATGGACTGTGAACATTCATGGTGTGCCAACACAATGAAAATAATAATAGTGTGGTACAAGATTAAGGGGGAGGAGGACAACCTAGCACTGTATTTCCAGCCTCCCGTGTGTCTTCTGCACACATATTTCAATACAATCATCAGACATATTTCATCATCTATGTTCCCTTATTGTACTTAACCTGGGGTCACTGTAATATTTCTTAGTTTTAATGTTTGCAGATTTATTAAAGGGTTGCTGATAAATTCTTTTAATCCAGTGTGACTTATTGATTCATGTATTTGAAAGATCTTTAATATCCTCTTTGTATGTTTGATTCCTTAAGTGTTGTAAAAAGGCAGAAATTGGTAATTGTTGGTAACAAGATCTCTGGGCCTCAGAACTGTGTCATTCATTTAAAGAGGATTAGGAGAGGCATGAGCTCACAGAGCAGGAGACAGTGAGGAACAAAACCACAAATATAATTATGGATAGTACACACAATAGGTGGGTTAAGCATGTCTGATGTAACAACAGGAATTGGGTAATCACATATACCACCCTGGGAAGGGCAGTTATCTTGTAAAAGAACCCCTAGGTTCAAATGCAGAGGAAAGGCAGTGATCGAATGCCTCCTGAATTACAGATGTTTACTTTCATCAGTTTATTTGATTAGGGTCACAATGGAAGAATGGTGTGCTAAAGTGAAAAAATGTTTTCTGCAGGAAGGAAAAACTTGCTGCTACTGGATAGCCAGTTAATTCTTATCCCAACTAAAATTGCACATCTCTCCTTTATAAACTGAGTCACGCTGAATTGCTCTAAAGCCAGTAAAAGGATGAAGGAGTTATATACATATACAAAAGCAAAACTTGTCTAGGCACATAGCATTTAGACTTTAAAATGATGAACCAATTACTTCATTGAGTGACCATCCAGGAAATGCAAATAGCTGATACAAGCAAGGCAACATGGACTTGGCAGTTAGAGCAGAGAGAACTTGGGCTCTTTCCTAGTTCTTTTTTTTCTTTTTTTTTTTTATTTTTTCCCCCAGTTCTAACATTTTTTCATGTTTTTCTATCAAAAAAAGGTTCACATTGTTATTGTTCTGCTGGATAATTCATTTGGTCATATGTTTAGATAAGTCCCCAGAGAGACATGGGAAATCTGACAGCTATCCATCTTCTAATGAATGGTCCAGGTAGTGCTACATATAATGTGAGTGTACTTTACACTTTTTGACTGCGATTGAATGTCACATACAGCTAATACTCAGCTTATCTGGAAAAACTGGCATTAGCAGCTGTAGCAGGTCACTCATTAGAAGAGGTTCTGTGTGAAGAAACAGGAAGAAATTACCAAAAACTAGAAGGAGTTGTACAGTCATTCTGCAGTCTTGGTGTATTATTTTTTGGTGTGTCAGAATATCAGTATGAAAGAATGCTCAGATGTGATCTGTCAGCGTGCGGGCAGGATTAAGAACATGAAACTCACTTATGGAGAGAAAAGCTTTATTGCTCTTGCAGTACACTTGGGTAAATTTGTGGCCTCCTCAGTCATGAATAAGAAGGGTCAAGACACTTTTTATCACTCTTTGGGTGCGCAGAATTGCATTACAGGATGGTATTATGCCCAACTATGATTACTACCAGACGTGCATTTTTTTGCTATCAAGAATTTGCAATAAAACCAGCATGAGTTCATGTGAGTTTTTGTGGCATTCATCCAGAATGGTTTCCCAGTGAACACCATGCCAGATATTTAAAGCAATAAGGATATCTGCCTGATAAGTTATTTTTCTCTCTGGAATCTAATGTTCAGATCCTTCTGTCAGTCTGAGTGTTCTCCAGTTGCATTCCAAATTTAGCTAATGATCTTGCAATACTTTAGACAGAAAGTGGAAGTGAACACATGAAGTGCCAAAAGAAACTATGAAAGAAGTCTAGATGTAGCTCAGTAATAATTCATGGCTGATGACATTACCAGAGGTGATGAGTTTCACACACATACACATTTAGAGGAGATGTATTATTTCATAAAATGGAAAGCTGCAAAATCAATAGGAACAGCTATGGAACAGAGTCCTGGGAGTAGGCATGGCATCCTCGTTGAATTTAATAAGCAAATGTTGCCTGATGGTTTTGTTGTTAGAGCATTGTGTTCTCAAACCCATCTCGGCATTAATGTGCATTAACTCAGCTACTGAGAACTCTGCATGAATCTATTGTAGTTCATATGTCTGGGAATATCGAACGTGGATCTCATTTCATTTCTGTCAAAGCTTTGCTAAGATACTGAGATCAAATGACTTCTGATCATTGTAAACACATGCCATATTGGTTCTTACTGACTGACATGCACATCTTTGACAGCAGAAATCCAGGCCATGTCAATCACTGGCTGTCAGCATGGCAGTCACTCTTCTTTTTGCTATGATTAAATTATCATGCCATTAGGGGTTCACTACATTTTATAAGATAGTAACATCAACAAGAGAGCTAAGAAGCTGCAGTGGAGCTCACAGCTCTGACGCTGGAAGGGAAGGAGGCAGACAGCACTAGTGACTGGAGAGTCACTATTCCAGCCTGTCAGGCAGGACACTCAGACTAGTAAATATTAAGCAGTCCTTGCTCATTTTGTGGGGCCTCCACGGGATGCTTATCATTCGTGCACTGATACCACCTGTCACATTATTTGACGTCTGGGCACATTTCCTATGCTAATTTTCAAACACGTGCTCCTGTTACAAAATATTCTTTGGAAGAGTATATGCTTTATTTCCAGTTTCTTATCTATTCCTTTGATTTAATATTGATATCTGTTTATTTTCTTTGACTTTTATATCTCCTTGAAGCAATATGTGGTAAGTTATGCACAGTATGACCTATTTAATTTTTTTGGCTGTTCATCCCTTGGGTCTGCATTGGTTTAGGGCATATCTTTATATGTTTTTTTTTTTAAATAGATCTATGTGTGTGTACACAAACAGACATACATGTATATATACATACATGCATAAGGATATGGACATGTGTGTATATATATGACTTTTATTACATGAGAATTTAGGCCATTCAGAACTGACCATTCCAAGTTGTAGATCTGTTACGGAAAGTTTCTAGTTTAATCTGCAGCTTTCAGAGCCTTTCTTGGCAATTGCTTTGTTTATTTTAAAGATGACAGATAAACTAGGAACATTTTACACAATGCTGAAAGATGAGTGAGAGGTTGTTCATTTAATTTCTATGACTGTGTGTCTTAAGTCTTATATGTCATTGCAGATATATGGCTGGGTTGACTTTTGGATGTTCATAAATGTTTAGAAATAACATGCCCAGAGAGAAGTATCAGGACGTGGTAGGAGGCTGTAGTAGATCTTTAGAAGGACTACTACTGCCTCATTCCAGGAAGAATGACCTGTAATCTCAAGAAACTATTTATATTGATTGTAGTGACAAGTAAAGCATAAGAAGTTCTGATAAGTATGTTTGTGATGGCTCCAGAATTATTGTGTTTTATAAATAAAAAGTTAAATAGATTAAAAGCTTGTAGAAATCATAAGAATAACAAGTAGCTCACACATTTATTTTTGAACATTTACAGATTTTAAACACAGCATGTTTACTTGGGCTTTATTTCTTTATCTTTTTTTTTTATATAGTTTGCTCTGAAGAAACAGAATTCTGTTCTTGTGTTACCTTGTTTGTCATTGCACATCCAGAACAGCACTAAATTCTTATATTTTCTTTTATTTACTGCTGGCTTCTGTTTGGGAAGACCTAAAGGAGACACAGAATATTACAGCATCCTCTGTTAATGCTTTCCTTGCAGGTAGCTGTACAAATGAAGTCAAAGGCAGTGCTTAATGATTTAGCACAGCTGATACAGAAGTTTAATGACTAGTGTTAATGCATTTTTGTAATATGCATTTTAATATTCTGTTTTATGCTGATATGAATATTCACAACATTTTTAAAAAATGGAAGGGTAGAGTGAGATTAGCTGTTATAGCAGCCAATATCCACTAGAGTCCTTCATGACAACTTTCAATGGTTTTCAGCAATAGTTTTAGCTTCAGGACAGCAGAATGTGTACCAGTAATACTTCTTTGTCTTTGGGATCTTAGAACATTTAACTTTTGCATCCTCTCTGAGACACCTAAGGCATTGTTAAGACCCTCTATACAGATAATAAATTACAACTAATGATGGATGTATGGGTTTCTCCTGTTGGCACAAGGCAGTCCAGCTGCAGAGACAAGTGTGTATCGCAGGTGCTGACTGTTCACCAGAGCATGAATCAGTTTTGTTCAGCATAAAAATGAAAGTTTTTTCATACTGCACAATTCCTTTAGCAAAGTGATAATAAAGCTTCTGAATTAGTCAGATTGCTTGTAATGGTATGTACAGATAACGACACTGGAAATTTAAAAATACCCACAGTTATTAATGCTGCTTTTAAATTATTAAATAAAGACCAATTTAAAATATTCTCTCTGTAAGTGTTGAGTGTTGTGTGCTTAACTGACTTGTATTTCATACTCTTCAAAGATTTCATATGTTTATTCTCCTAGTCTATTATGAATTGCTCTAGCAGGTGGATCAGCCTTCTGAATTTCTCAACAGTTTTCTCTTCAGCAATGCGAGGCAATAAAACTCGTACAGATTTGTGGATTATAACCCGGGAGAGATCATTTTAACGGTTAAAAATAGTATATAACTTCAGACATAAGCACTGGCCTTGGGTTGTGGCTGAAGAAACAAGCACTCTTCGTTCAGCTGCAGGTGGCAGCAGAACACTAGTGTTATTTTTACCCAGCCCCAATGTCTAAATGGTCTGCTATGAGGATATTAATATAAAAGCTGATAATGCTGTTGATTTAGTTTATATGCAGCTTGAATTATTTTTTTGCAAATAGGACTAATTTTCCCTTTTTGTATTATATTTCAGTATTTGGTCTGACAAAGTTCTAAGATTTTTATCCTGGTGCCTGAAGATCTATATTTATTAGCTTAATTGTAAGACAAACTGATATGCTGTGTATAAAGCCAGAACAGAAAATTTTAAGCATTAGTGAGATTAGCACTGTAACTTTAAATATAAGCCAAATATAATTTGCCACATATATTTATACAGAATCCTGTAAAATTTTATAAAATGGAGAAAATATTTGTAAGTGACACCACAAAATATAACTGACTTGTAGGTAAATGTTTTAAGTTGATATTATTATTAAAAATATTATATTAATATTTTTAAGTTTTAAGTTTATTTTAGCTTGCATGTTATGAAAGTGAAATAGGGACAAACTGTAAAAAGATGTGGTTAGAAAGTAGTGGGGGGGTGTGATTTTTCCTTTGGGAAATACAAACAGAGGCTATTTGCAGCACACACTGTCTAGCTAAATTGTTCACAAAATGATGTGTCCTAACAGAGTAGTGTTACTACTGGCTTGTTTCCTAGCTGTGTGTGCCTATTCCTCATAGTAAGAATAAGAACCAGACATACTGGAATGTGTGTGCTGTCTAGTGCTTTTTACCTTATATTCTCTGATGAGTAGATTTGCATTTCAGAGTCTTAAAATCAACATTGTGTGTCCTGGGCATGTGCATTATTGTAAAGAAGGACAAAGCCTCCCAGGTAGGGAGAACAGGCCACAGTTTGGGGATCAGGAACCAGGAAGATCCTAAAATTAAATTTTAGAAGGCTTGAAGACTGGGAGTAAGTCCTCAGAAGGCTGAAGGCTGGAAGTAAAGCCTATATAGATGAGGAAGCTGCCATGCTGTCGCACTGCTATTAGGCAGCCATCTCTCTGTAGGCTTTCGATGATAGGAACTCTTTCCCTATTTCTTGCAGCTTTTTAACTTATGAAAGCCATGCAGCTTCAGCTGTGGTTGGTGTGATGGCTACTTCTGGGGCATGGTGAAGGACTGGTAGCCAGAGAATGTCCTTTGGTTTCATTACGATTCCACCATGCCTATCAAAATGGTAACTACTTCCTCTAGTATAGTAAATATCTATGTCTATCCGGTTTCTCTGTGTATGTTTGTGAGGCAAGTGAAAACCTAGTTATACCTGGAATGCAAAAATCTTGTGTGTTGTAATTGTCTGTTATTAGTCTGGGTAGGTATGAATGAACGGGTGATAAAACCAGGAGTTGACCTGTAGAGATACTCTTGGTCCATGTTGAATCACCATAGTAAGTAGGTGCGGGGTAGTAGACTGCTATTTCTAATTTCTAATTGCTGTGTTTAAACAGAGTATTCTTCTCCAGAGCTGTCAGCCTGGCATATTCGCTTACAACTAAATTCCCTTTTTGAAGAACATGTGAATAATTTGTATCATCAGAGCTAAGAGATAAAAAATTGAGTTTGTCTCACAAACATATAGGCATCTTCTGTGTATGTTATTAGACAGTGGTTTTACCTTATTTTGCATTGGAGTCATTATTGAGAATAATAATATTGTGTCTACCATTTGTCAGAGTACTTCTTTTTTTCCTAGAAATCCGAAATACTATAGAAATATTTATAAAATAAGTACAAATTACTTGATGTGTACTGAGGATGGATTGACAATGCTGTGATATGAATGTGACCATGAACCAAACCTTTTCATGACAATCTATAAGGGAACTTCTCCTTCATACTGTAGTTCTTCCTCACACAAAGGTGGGGGAAAAGTGCCGTTGAGGACAATAGAGCTGGAAGTCAGAAAATGGATTGTGTTTGCTCTCTCTCCACTTCTTCATATGCTTCACAGTCATCACTCACAGCAGAGGGAAGTTCAAAGCAAACTTTGAATATATTCTTTAGAACAAGTAAGCAATTCACAGCTTTCATGGACTGTTTCAGATGTTCGTTTTCATCTGCCTTAGTCATACATCATACTGTTCTGTTATTGTCAGCACTGCATTGAACAGAAATAATAACTCAGCCTTTATAATACCTTGAGCATTTGGAGAGCTTTTTTGTGTATGATAAAGGTTTCATGTAGAATTTAGTTATATCAATGTGCTAAAGTAATGATACATAATATTGAAGAGCTTCCAATTTTAGGTTACACCCAGTGCCACAAAAGTTATTGTGTTCTTGAAGATGCTTTCATTTGATCACTAGTTATACTAAACTTTTCACAGGTTTTATGAATAACAAGTTGCTAATAACAAAGATTTTGAGTAAGCACATCAGAACAGCAGACAAAAGCACAGAACAGATCAACAGTCAAATGCAGATCATTGAAAAGGTAATACTGAAATAACCTTTTCAAATTATGTTTTCAATGGTGTCATAGCAAGAAACTCCAAAATCCAAACTCTTATTCCCCAAGTAAACATTAACTGAAGAATAGTGTTTCAGCAGGTGTGCTTATATTGCTATTCAAACTGAAAACCACTCAAACTGCACAATGCTTAGCCCTTTGAACAGGCCGTGAAAACGCTTTGTTTCCCAGATTTCTGTTGGAATATGTTCTTGGGAGGAAGGTAAAATGGGCACATTAACCCATAGTGCTAAACTTGTATGCTTTAATCTTTTCTTTAATTTTTATTTAAATATGATGAACTTGTGGCTATTACAAATACTTTCACTGTTTTTTACAAATAAGCATATTGCATATGCATTCACCTCTATTCTAAAACATTTTGAAGTCTCCTTTCCTGAGATTCTGCTTTTCTCTCTAGCCATTTCTTTTTTCTTTTTTTTTCTTTTTTTTTTTTTTGTGGGGGGGAGGGGATCAGGGTTTTAACTTTTGCATGGTGGTGTCAGCTATAGCAGACTTGCTTATATACCTAGGTGATTATTGTCTGGCCATCAAACTAGTAATAAAATTCCTGTTTAATGTACAAAACTTTATTTTTAAGACAGAAGAATATTTTTGCAAGGAAATAGTTTGCTTTGACTCTAATTAGGAGTGGTTCTTAGGATCAAAACCAAATTTACTTTCAGAGATGTAGATTGCGTATTCCCTAGGCTGTTTTACTTAAAAGCTTATATCTAAAGCCAACTCTTCTGGCTTTAAAGTGCAAGGTTCCCACATGTCATTTAGCAGGACTTCTGCAGTTAAGTGAGAAATACTGGTGACAAGTGCAGAGGCACGTGCGTCCCTGCCTTTCTGCAGTGAGGAGACACTTTAATAGAGAACAGAAAGCAATTGTGAGATCTTCTGAGAGGGAGGAAGCCTGAAGCCTAAGAAAGAAAATAATAAAAAATGTTTTCTTGTTGTTTAGCAAGAACAGTGAAATCTTACAGTATTAAGCATAGTAATAACAACTATGACAAATATTTAAAACCTGACAAGAAAGGATGATCTCCCTGGGTTGCAGGGCAGCACCAACAGTGAGGATCTCTAGTGAGGTTACCTCTGTGAGGTTGCTTTCTCCCATTTTTTCCAGACCTGCGTATAAGAAACCATGGGTTTTGCTCCCACTATCACTGAAACAGCAGGAGGTTCTGCCACCAGCAAAACTCAATTTATCTCCATGAGCTTGTTACTTTCTTATTCCACTAGAACATCCTCTAATAACAAGGGCTTCTCTGCCTCTGGCTGTCCCAGCTTCCTCCCACTTTCTTCCTCACAGTCCTCCTCCAGTGCTTACTTCAGCCTCGCTCCCTCCACTGTCCGTGACACGGATTTTTGCTGTAGGGGACTTTGAGGACACACAACAAACGTATGCTTGCAGAGGGGAGTTGTGCTGTAGTTGCAGTGTTCCCAATGGGCAAAAGACCATCTGAAGCCTACGGATGTTAGTGCTGCTTCTTGTACCAGTGAAGACTCAGGAAGTGAGTTTCAGCACAGACGTTTGAAATTGTTTCTTTAAATACACATTTAGGTTAATATTGGCCTTGATATCTCTCTCTTTTGTTTTCCTCTGTTTTGTTTTGTTTTGTTTTAATTTTTCCCAGATAGTAACTTTCTGTTAAATGCAGCTTCTCAGTCCCAGTCATGACTTGTCATTTGAGTTGGCTGCACGTTCAGCTTTTTTCTTTTTTGTGCTGCACAGGGTTTAATTCTGAAATTAAGATTTCAGTTCACTTCAACAAAACAGCTTCCACTGGTTTATTGGAGACTTGAGTTTTATTAATACCGAGCAGCTGTTGGTGTTTTAACTGGGTAGTACAGGGTGCAGAGCTGTATTGCAAATTCCAACCTATTTGTGAGTCCTGAGTAGAGACTCATACGAATTAACAGAGGGATGGAGCATGGGTCTCTGACAAGGCAAAAGGCAAGCATCAACCTTTAAAAGCTTGGTACAAAAAAATTTGTATTTTAATTGAATTCCATAGGTTCCATTCCCCTTCTCACCTCCTGATTTGCTTGCTGTGAAATCATTAGTTGTTGAATCTTTGCTTTAAGTTCTAAGCAAAATGTAGTCTTGCCTTTATAAACGTTTTATGGCTTCTATGATGTCAGTATCATCCTCTTTTGTTCTTCAGACACTTCGAAGATCAAGTAATTCCAAAAGGATGGGTATTTAACTTCATCATAACAGGAAGAACCCCACTTTTTAATTTCTGTAAATATTTGTCTTAATGTATTGAGATGACTCTGTTTTTTCTCACAATAATGATTTATATTTTACTTGATTTTATAATATTTTTGGAAGTGGGACAGAAAAACATTATTTTAGGTATCAAACACTGAAGCTATAAACTTAACCTTTCAGATCAGTGTTTTCAGTGAAAAATCTAACAATTTTTCCTAATAGAAGTTCAGACAAGTCTATAAACTTTTTATAACTTAATGAATGTTTCACACCAGATGCTGATTGCCTAGGTAAGCCAATCTATACTTAGTGGGACACAATCTTTTCTCATGATTTAAGTTTGCTGAAATCAGATTGAGACTTTCCAGACTTGCAAGTGGTCACATTTTTCATAGCTTACCTGTAAATCATCTTTCACTTAGAAGATTTAGAGACAGACTGAGGAGCTAAATCTTTTCGTTTGCCTTCCTAACTAGTAGAAGCCATTAGATGAGCCTCATTATGGTGTTTCCTAAAGGATTAGATAAAACAGTTTGGTAATGTTCAAAGTAGGACAAATACCATTACAAGTATAACAACTTTATCCTTCTAATGATTTAGATGTAGAATTAGGTGTGATTACAAGACACTTGGAAATTGCTTGGGTTGACAGAGTTGATAATCAAAACCTTTCAGCTATGAAATTAATAGTAATAAATGATACTGCCAATAATCAATTGTAAAACTTTGAAATTGTGAACTGAAGTACTCTTATTCTGATACCAGTTAACTGCCAAAAAGTGCAGTTCTTAGTATCAACACTGGACCTTACAAGACTGCACTTCTGTGCATAGCCCTGTAGATGCCAGTGAGCCTACTCGCACACTAAGGGTTTAAAGCAAATGGCCTTTAGTTTAGAATTTGTTTTATGACACTTGGCTGCTTAAATATTTGCTGTATGTGATATACAAGTGAAAACTAGGCCCTTCCAATGAGAAATAGGAATTCAATTGCTGTTAAATTGTGATAATAATGAGAATAGCAACTTATTGGCAATTTTGAAGGTGTAGGGGTTTTTTTCCAGATTGATTGCATTTCAGTTGAGATTTTGAGTCCTTTCATTCTTTTTTAAATACTAGTATTAAAGTGATGTTACTTAGGCATCTTTAGTGCTTCTTTAGGTGTGGAGTTTTTGTTTTATTTGTCATTTAAGTGGTGGAGTACTCCCCACTGAAAATGCTGCTTATTTGTATGTATTTTGATTATGTCTGCTTTTAATACTCTGTATTTATAGTAGTATTAAACCAATTTAATGCAAGCTCTTGGTTAAAGAAATGCAAAGTAAATATTTTACAGAGTAAATTTTTACAAAATAGAAAGAAGTTTGTAACACAGCTGTAGATGTTATATTAACCCTAAAGCAAAACCAAGAATAAGCCACCTTCATTTTGCCCTTCTCAGATTTTCCCTTCTGAAAGAGAACTTCATGAAAATTAATTTTTCTTTTCTTTTCTTTGTCATATAAAACAAAGCTGAAAGTAAGGTGTAATGGGACACTTCTTTAAACATAATGCTTTGTAAGTTAAATCCATAAGCGAGAAATATACCACTGTCATATTACATTAGAATTGGTTTATGCATTTTTGGTTTTGTACACACACAAAGATAAAGCAATGACCACATACCACTGGTGTTATCTCAGCACGGAAAAGGGGTATTAGTGAGTTAGCCTTGTCAGCCTGTATCTTCCTTGAAAAAAACATTATACTTCTATTTGGTTTTAGATAACAATTTAAACTAAAAGGACAGGTTTTGTTATCTAGTGACTTTCTACCTGGATGTATTGTTTGAAGAATGCTGCTTTATGGGTGCCATGTAGTGAGATCTGGCTGCAATAACTCCAAACTCAACAGTCTAAGGAAAAGAATCTGGGAATATGATTTACTGTTCCAGTTATAAGTTCTTTTGCTGGAATATAGCAACCAGAAGATAATTCTCCAATGCATGCTTATGGATTTCTCCCTCTGTAAAATGGTAGTGTAATTTATTTGAAAGCTGCTTTTTATTTTTGATAGTATAGAGAAGCTCTTAGTCTTATGAGCTTTGTCTGATTAAGTGCGCAAAATGACAAACAACGTTGTCCCGTGCTCATCTTCTTCCTTCTTTAGGCAGATAATCACCTTTAGAAGCCTGGATCCTATTCAGCTACTCTGTCAGTCAGCAATACCAAGGCCTTAGTAAGCTGCATTTATCAAACTAAACACTTGATCTGTATCGGCACATGAGCTGGTGGCAAGGCCTAAGACACAAGATGAAAGTTGCAATTAGGATTTAGGAGGACATTTTATTATCTGAGATTTGAAATAGGTTTTCTTAGTTAATCCAAACATCTTTCCACTCAGATATGTTGACAGAGCCCTTCTGTACATGTACTTACTTCAGCTTAAGTGGGAACTGCAATGGATGTTGCCAAGATTTAATACCTCTAAAAGGAGAATACTTGTCAAGGGCAGGACACCGAGGGTGGAGGTAGAACACTGCCTGCACTCTGTTTGTGCAATCTTTCTTCAGATGGTATTTGAAAGGCAAATAGCAAGTTCTAGGGCAAAATTTTACTGTCCAGCTTTTCCTGAAAAATAAAAAATATTTCTCAATAAAGGACAATTAGTAGCTTAAACAAGGTTAGAATATATCCCAGCAGCTTTCACAGATATGTAGAACATGCAAGTTTGTAGACTGTGTATGAGCTCTGTATGCACAATGCTCAGATGTCACAGAGAGGATGTGACACGGATTCCAAAAGCCTAAAGGCAGAATATAAAGCTTACCTTTCTCATGCTCCCTGAAAGTGCCCTCTTACTTTAATAACAAGACATTCTTTTTCTTATGGGCATTTGTAGCCCTAACTTAGATATTTTTCCTTTGTACATAAGAGGGACTGGTGTTTGTAGCCAGTGACATTCAATCAGTGGTGGATCGATCCGGCTGATTCGCAGGTAGCGTGCATGTGCCGTTCGAGCTGCCCTGCACAATCGGCAGCAGCCTCCCTGGGCTGTCGCCACTTGCCATTGTCCTCAAAGATGGAGACTATTGCTATACAGAAGGGAAGATGTGAAGATTTTTATCTTCAGTTTGCTTTATCACTGTACAGCTCACCAGACTGTATCTGCCATATCTTTGGTGCTGTGGTGTCTCCAATGTTATCTGCGAGTTTCTTTTTACTCCACTCTATTTGAAATGGTGAAAGGAAAATACAGGCAAATCCCCAAGTTTCATGGTCAGGATACAAATTTAAGCAGGTGAATTGAAATACTGGCTATTTAAATTTTCACAGCAGTCCCTAACTTTATAAATAATGGATAGCTGAACAATACTTTCTTACAAAAGTACTGAGGTTATTATACCAAAAGAAACAATTTTTTACATTTCAGTGTGACTGTACAGCCAGAGTAATTTCTGAAGATAAGGCAAAATTGTTCACCTTCACTGTTGAGCAGAGATAATATTCTGAATGTGCAGTTGTACGGTGCACTGCCTGAACAGCAGAGGTCCTCAAGACCTAGCTGTTCATGCTCAAGTGGAAATGTTGCAGCAATTACATTCCATTAGTCATTTTATAAAACAATTTCACTGTTAAACAAAATGGTCATCTTGTTTTCCTTAAATATTTTTTAGAATATTGTGAAATATTATCTGTTATTATTTCTTTTGCAGTGTTGCAGTAATATTTTAGAAAAACACTTGGAAGGTTTAAGTACTCCTCCATCAAGCCTTCTGAAGAAATGTACAGCAGTATTTTAGCAAAGTAGTTCCTGTGCCTCATTTGTCATTAAATGGCAGTGCTGCTGTCTAGAAACATAACTTTTTAATTATTATTAGAAAACATACAAGCATCTGAAATGTTATGGTAAAATGTAACTCTGCTATCCAGAAATTATCAGTTCATGTTCAATTAAGACTTACTAATTTTTACCTCACTGTGGAGATACTAATTCAAATTATTTGAATGTGTACAGCAAGTAAAGAGTTGGTATGGTCTATTGAATTTATGGGCTTGGACAAAACTTAAATATTTATGTACTTATACAGGTAACTTTATTACAAGCCTCTCATTCATATATTTATAGAAATATGTTACCAATGACAATGGCATGGACATGAAATTATAAATATTGAGAGTATTTTTTCTTCTATGTAGTCTACTGGCTGAGCACATTAACTAGCTCTGTCTGGCCTGAAAACCCTTCCAACTTTGTTGCTAGTAACTTCCCTGTAACCTGGACAACTAAGCTTTGAATAGAAAGCAAGAATATAAGTAAAAGTAGCTGCAGTTTATTTTAAAATATTTTCCATGATTAACACATTTTTAATAGCAGGAAACGCTCAGATTTTGGCTTCATTATTAAATATGCTGGAGAATAGGTTTTGTGCTAGAGTAGCTGCTAGCTTTGAGTCTCCACTCACAATTATTTCCAAATTGTCACACTGCTTCCCATGCTACTAGTATTAGCTTGGTTGGTGATTCACAGGTTTTCAGAAGGCCAAAAAAAAAAAAAAGCATTTACTTCAAGTTGGTTCACTACTGTCTTTAACCTGTCGTGTTTTCTGGACAATCTCATGATAGTCCCTTTTTGTAAAAGCGCTCTGAATGATGGATTAAGATCTGTCTTGGATTTTACATGGATTAAGTTTTAAATTAACATAAAAGAATAACAATGTGAATCAATTTGATCAAAGAAAAAGTGTCACTAATTATTTAAACAGGACACTTACTACAGAGGTTTAAAGGCAAAGAAGCGGATTTCCCTTGCATGTGGATCAAATCAGAAGTATCCCATAATTGACTCTTTACAAGACCTTGCTGCAGCGTAATGGACTAGATATTAAAGCCTTAAGTATTTAAAGCTAGTTTCCGTCTTTCTCTAAATGGAGGTCTACCACTAAGAGCTATTTTACAAGTCTGACACATTAGCTACATCACTGTGAAATACACTGGGCTCTGGCTTCTCTGGTCCGGAATTTCAAGAGCTTTCAATAGTTAAATGGTGTGAAATGGGTAGCATTGAACCTGTGAGAAGGAATGAGCATCCTAAAAATAAATTCCAGATGGGGATGTCTGTTGGAAAGGAACAGAGATAGTGGATGTTCCTTTTTATAAGCATTTAATTAATTTATCTTTGCCACCTATTTTTAATTTTGTTGGTGCCTCTTGGGAAGACTCGTTCTCTGGTAACAACAGCTCTCAAGGCACATGAGCCTTTCTTCTTTCTGGCTTCTGAAGATGTTGTCTTCTGCATTTATTTGTGTTTAAAAACTGGATCAGATGAATGCTATTGCAAATAAAATAGTGGTTTGTACATGAAGAAATGATTTATTTTCTCATCTAAGGAGCACATACCAGTTTTCTTCTGGAAGGGGTGCGGTAATGCCATTCCAAAAAAAGAGACTGCTATCTTCTTGTCCAGTCCTCCTTGTTTGCACAAGGAGTACTGCATGACTTATGCTGTCAAAATACTAGAGATGTTATTTCTAAGGCAACAAAGGTAGTACAGTTTATCCACCTTATAAAAACAATCACAAACAAGGCAGGAAAACGTGAAAATGTTGTAGGTACTCCCATTAAAGAGTTTACAGGTTTGAGCCAATTCTTTCAATCCTTTTTTTCTTTTTCTTTTATTTTTTAAATTATTACTACATGTAAAATGGCGTGTTATATTGGGTAGGATTTCTGTCAATATAAACTTTTATTTGTATTGATCTGTGTTTAAATTGTTGCTGTGCTTTGTGCTAGAGTCAGTGAACATCCTCCATGCTCTTCATTTTCCATTAATCTACGCACCAAGAGGTCTCTCCTGTCGTGTGCCCCAGCCTTTCCCCCAGACCTCATCTTTTCAGACAGCCCTATACGTGTGGTACAGTAGTGTTACACTGATATAAGAAAGTAATGTCCTGTATTTCTTAATCGGTTTCTTTTTGTATGGAAATAATTCATATATAAATATTCCCTTACTATAGTGCTTTATACTGTATAGACTTATAGGATAATATTACTTGGCAAGGAAAATAATCCTTAATATGATCCAGAATTTACTTTTAGCCAATTTGTGTTTTCTAATGTCAGGTAGAAATCAAATCATCCTGAAATGAACTGGAGACCAGTCAGGGAAGGAACCTTGTGAAGGAAGAAATTTTGTCCCATAGGTACAATTTAAAATTCCAAAAGATGTGAAAAATTTGAATATCTTAACTTCAATTTGTAACATCTGTGACTTCAAACCAGACATAAACAATACTGAATGAATTATATTTTTTGTGTTTCCTCAAAATAACACTGTAAATATTAAAGCCACAAATTATACTTTAAAATGAGACTGGATATTGACTGTGATTACTCTGAAAGTTGAAGTATTTCATACACAAAGATCAAAGTATGCTGCTTAACTGTTTCAAAGGAGAAATACTTTGTAAAAGTTAGTCAGAAACTTTGGCTTATGGATTTAACTGTTCCTTTTTGTGTAGGTGAAGAAAGAGAGCCAAGTTTTGAAGTATTTATTTTAACAATTATTCCTAGGCTTGTCATCTTCTCTGAGGAAAGGACCTCCCGTATTTTAGTTAAGCCATGTGTTCGTCATGGGAATGTTGGGGTTTCTTCATTCAGCTGCAGTCAAGGTTTGAGCTGCTAATAACAAGTAGCTTAACAAAACCTCATTTTTTTATATTTGGCAGGTTGACATTGTGGGCCCAGCAAGGCTACTGCTAGGGTTAGCGTAATATTTTCAGTAAACATTGTTTCTGCGAAGTGATTTGTTTTGTGCAGTCCAACAATGTACATGATCAAATGTACCCAGCTGACCACATCCTCTCCAGCCCCAGCAGCGAGGGGCAGAACCCATCTTTTCGTAGTCTAGATAGGGCCTAAGAAACAGATTTATCTTTGTCTGTGTGATTTTAGGATTTCTTCTACTCCATCCAGACTGACTATGCATGACACATTCGCAGGCACTGGCTCAGTTCTCCACCTCTGTGCGATGCCCAGGTAAATGGGGTTTGCACAGTGGTGTAAGGTGGCCATTTCAGGGAACACCAACAGAGCAGATCTCCAAACTTCCCACTTCAGACCTGGTGCTGTAGCAGCTCCATAAGAGCTGCACTCCCCCTGCTTGGGGTTGCATTCGTACTCATGGCGTGCATCCCTCAATTTTCCCCTGATGATTTCAAAATGGAAAAAAAATGGAGTTCCTATGGCACATGTTTTTTCCAATGACCTTCCAACTTTCCACATCCTGCTCCTGTGCCATAGCGGAAATATTCTAGCTCTTCTGCTGCTTGGACTGTAGGCGCTCAGAGTTGTTAAACCTTTTACATCTCAATGGTGAAAGTTGTATATCTTTCTTTACAACTAATATTCTAATAGTTAATACAATTTAAGAAAAATCTTTTTACTTAAATCATATCAGAAGGAGATACTTAGACCCTCAAGGGTCCTGAGCATCATTGTACCAAAAAAGGGTTTGTAGATTTCTACTGCTTCCAAAGAAAGTAAAACCAAGAAAAACCTTAACTCTTAATTTGGTTTTAAAATCTTACCAGTCTAATTCTTCAGTCATGAGATTTCTGTCTGAAGCACTTTTCTTGGGCTATCTTTTTTTTGCACCAAAACAAATATTTTTAAAAATCCATTTTCCATTGATATTCTTACCCAGAAAGGCAGCTAGGAGCTAATAAAAGGAGGAAGGCTGGGCCAAGGAAAGCACTGTGGCTGTTGTAGATTCGCAGAGCTGGTCTGGGGAGCAACAAGAGCTGCTGTCAATCTCCTTCCTTCTCCTCAGTTGCAAGGCACAGCTGGAGAAGACCTGGGCACACTGCGGCTCCATTCCAATAGCATCCAAATAGAGAGATTAAACTAACATAGACATTAATTTATATTTAAAAATTAACCCGAGTAACCAACAAGAAACATATGAGACTAATCATTAAAAAAAAGCCTGATCTCCGCAAAAAGAAAAATAAACTCTCTTGCCAAAGACTGTTTCCCCAGACACGTTGATACTTTCCTTCAGCTCACCAGGTTGCGTCAGAACTGATTTTATATTTTAAAAATTAATGTTATTTTCTAACTATGTATGTGTGTATATGCTTGAAGCACCGAAAAAACTTACTGAAGTAAATAGTGCAAAGTATAATGGGTACCACTTGTTCAGAAAATATATGGGATGAAGGCAGGAGGCACGATCCTCTATTTCTGTTGATGACAGAAGTTTGCCTGAACATAACCTTCTTTACCAGAATATTAAAAATACCCTCATCTGTCTTTTATCTATACGCAAACATGAAAAGAGCCACTAAAATAATTAACTTAAAGGTATGTAGACTAGATATGTAGATACACAGACTTTAAAGATAGGTCGACTAAGTAGAGCAGCAACATGCTTTGTACCACATTTTAAAACAACATCGCCGTAACTGATAAAAGGGGTTTGTGTATTACCTTATAATGATCTCCTAATCCAAGCTGAAGCCAGGGCATTTAAGTCTCACATACCAGTTGTATTTCCAAAGAAAAACGCTAGAGCACATAACCGCCAAGGTGTTTCTTGTCTGTCAGGCAGACTGTGGACAGTTTAGCTAACTCTACTAATGTATCCAGCATGAAAAGCACAAGCTTGTATAAGCCCTGACTCTTTCTAATTCACAGCCCTTTGAAAAATTCTAATTGCATTATTATTGAGGTATCTAGATGTATCTTTGTTAAGATTCGTTCATATGCTGTCTTTCCATCAGCTTCCATCTGATTCTTGCCTTGTATTCAACTTTTTGTTTTGGTCAGTAGTGTTTCAGTCTTGTCTTAAATCATTATGGCAGCATTTTGTTTTTACAGGAAGTTCTGTGGGGAACCACAGAGGTTTTCAAATCTGAGACAAGCAGCCTGCTTGTGATTTGAAACAAAACAATGCCTTTTTTTTAGCTTTGATTTAATTTCTAGGCATTCTATAAATGCCCTTAGAATCTACCAAACTAAGCTAATGTAAATTTATGAATAATGTCCTCAAGATGCAAGTAAAATTCACTCATGTCTTTAAGCTGTTAGACTCTCTTAAAGACTGCAGCCAGTTAGTATGCCCCAGGCTCTGCTTCCCTCGATCCAGCGTACCCTTTAGAACATTAATTTAATTGTGTTAAATTTCCTAGGGGTGTTAATTGAAGCTGTTGGAAGTGAAGGTATGAATCTTGGTTCATAGTCACAAATGTTTTATTTCATCTTCAGATAGATTATTTTTAAGTAATGTGTAATTTTGTTTTCATTTCCTCTCTGTTTTATTTAAAAGAAAAAGCTTTCTGCATTGTTATTTGCTGTTGCAGTTAATCTGTGCATTAAGAGTAGCCAAAGTTAATCTTATAGCATAGAAGGCTTGCATGCTACTTGGAAAGTTTAATCCATCATCCTGTGTTTATTTGTCAGCTGTTTAGATTTCATTCACTTTGAGTCACAATCTTTTCTCTCCAACTTGTGTGTGAAGTATGAAATAAGTTCAAGATGTGTATATAAGTGTGTGTATGCATGTCTCAACTTCTATTCTGATAATCAAAGATTGACGCATTTCTTGGTTTTCTTGAAGAACATGACTGCAAATCAAGATGCTTGGAATGGCAAAAGTATCCATAACCGCCCTAACTATATTTGGAAATCTCAGGTTTAATACATGCTGTACAGACAGATCAGATATAGACCCAGTGCATAACATTGTCGTCTTGAATATTTCTAATAAAAAATGGCTTCACACTTCTCCCTCCTACTTTCCCTTTATATGTAAATGATATGTTGATGGGAGACTACTGATGTAGGTGATCTGTTAGAGCATTCATGTGCAAATAAAACTGTCCCTTGTCTTTTTTCAAATTGGAGTTACAGCATATTGTGTTAGGTATAGTATTTATTTGTATGACATTTCAGCCTTATGAAATTCTTTTTAGTCCATTATCATTATTGCCAATATCTTCTTACTATCACATTCATAGCATGTCAATAATCTTTATGCCTATGTAAACTGATAGAGTATCCTAAATATTACTCAAGGTTGCCCCTTTCTCCAGTCATACGTAGCTCGTGTCCACAAGTTTCCAAGGATGGTTTTTGATTGAGTTTCAAACAGAAAGCAAGGCCCATATGCTCAGTCCCACAGTTCTTCCCGACCTTGTCCCGCTGTGGGGAAGTGCCTCTCAAGAGGAACAGTGTCAAAGAAAACTTCCCATCTTTCAGCTGCTGAAAGCTGCTCTCTGCCTGGAGCCAAGTCAGTGCAATAAGCTTCAGAACAGTGCAGGCTTCAGTACTCTGCAAATCCCAGTTGTTGCTTTCCGCTGTAATCAGCCAGAAGAAGAGTTTTGAAAAGCTCCAGAATGACCTGCAGAATATGGCTCAGCCCATCTGCCCTAAAACTGTGTGGCTGAAACAGGATAAGATAAAGGAGGAATCCTACCATCAAAATGGCCTTGTTTAGGCAGTACAGCTGACAGGTGAGTACCACAGCTGTCAAATACTTACTTGCCACAACCAGTATATTTCTGCTCTTAATATTAGAAGTGTGTCAGAATTTCCATTATAAACCACTTATTTTGTGGCTTTATAGCTTTGCCGTAAAAATACACCTTGAGTTGAGTCTTGGCGTACAGCCATTTGGCTTCTTCTAACACAATATTAATGCAGAACATCCAGACAGTGTTTTTAAGCACCAGTATCTGAAAAGTTGTGGCTTTTTTCTTTTTTCTCAAGTATCTTGTTTTCTGCAGGACTTGCAGAAATCAAAGATGGCCAGATGTAATTTCAAGAAGAATCTGCAATGTCTGGAAGCCCTTTTTGGAGGGACTGAGACCTGTGATAAAAAAGAAAGATCTGGGGACATCTACAAAATTCTCAGGCCAGATGGGAAGGCTGCATACAGACCTCCAAGACTGAACTGTCTCGTCCAGCAATCTGACTGCCATCACCCAGAAAGCTTACCAGAAGATGGCAGAAAGCAGGAAAGTTTTGGCCCACCTGGAACTTGCTAGCACAGATGAAGATATAAGCTAAAATACCAATTTTGGAATGCAATCAAAGAATCTTAGGTCACATTTGAAGTCCATAGTGTAACAAAACGATTGTCAGTCAGTGATCTCTGTGAGATGAGAAATTAGGAGAAAAAAATACTTGTAATTTGAATTTTACAGATACTCAGAGGGGATAATTTAGATCAGCTCAAAAAATATCAAAACCCTCTACTTCTGAGCCATGGACTTCAGGAGGAGCGCATATGGTCTGTTCAAATCACAGCCTTGATGAATGACTGGAAAGATGGACAGAAACTGGAGCTCCTAGCAGCCAAATCCTGTAACTCAAGTACTGTTTATAAAATGAATGATGAAAAGGGGCGATCCTAATCTGATCCCTAGCCTTACTGTACAATTAGGAAAAGTGATAATCTTGGTTTGTAAAACAAGGAAAATTGGCAGCTGTGGAAAAATTAAAGGAAGTAGTTCAGTTAAATATTAGACTTATGAAAAAATTGACCATAAAAACTGTTCTGAGGCTAGCCAGGACAGAACCTCAGAAACGTCTAGGGAAAGTTCTTCAATCAGTTCAGGAAATGTGAAGACATGAAGCTGAAAGTGCTGAGCTCGAAAGGAATGAGGATAAAGCTTACAGCTTTTCTCTAGATTTGGTCAGTTTACTTTCTGAAGGTATATTAGGATCTGTGAAATGAATGGAATAAGGTACCCTTTCTCAAACTGACGTTATTGAACTAGGTGGACTAAAAAAGAATAAATTGGTCTCAAGCAGGGAGAGTGACTGCTGGCAAACATGAAGCATCCAGAAGGTGCGAAAATTGATTTTGAAAATTTGTCCTCTTCTGAGTAAGAAATGTAACTGAAATGATGGATAAGCTATGGAAGGATTTGGATTTCATTATGACTAGTAATACATGCTGGAAGTATTGTCTTACAAATTAAATCTCTGGAAATTTTCTTTAATTATGTGGCCCAGGTGAAGCACAGAATTTGTAGATAACTGATTTGCAGAGAGCAGATTTTCCTAGTACAGCAGTGAACTAGTACAGCAGCTACTTGTTGCAGTATCTTTTTACCCAAGTAAAGGTAGAGTGATGGAAATCATATTTTAAGGGTCAAGCCCTTGCAGAAACCTTAGCTGCTTAACTGCTAGATCTGAAGGAGAGGTTAATTTTTCTTTTGCACTAAGAAATTTAAATTCTAAATTCATTTAAATGCAGAGCTGCAGCATGTTCTCAAGTGATTTCCTCGCAGCATATGATGCTGTAGGTAGGTGTACTTGCTCTAGCTTTAACTCAGCTAGCACAGCTAACTGTAACTTTGGAAATACAACAGCTCAGAGCTCAGTACAAGTCATAAAAATCCACTAAGTACCTCCAGGCTACAGCGAGCTTGTGAGCCTGTACTGAAGTTACCATTGCCATTGCTGTTGGTACTTGCGTTAGCAGGCTGTGCCACAGTCACAATTTCAGTGTACTGTTTAGATTCCCCAAAAGTTTTTTCCAGTTAAAAATCAGTTCTCTGAATCCAATAAATATACGGCCTGCACACAGTGGTCTACCACAGATTGATTCTGAGGGAAACCAAGCCATCACACTGCACCTCGCTATTTAGCAAAAGCAAAGCGGTAAGAAGTGCTGCTGGGCTTCAAGGAAATAAACTGGGATGGGATAAGTGAGCTTTCAACAATTTTTTGGGCCTCACTCACAGTTCTGATTAAAGTCAAATGGTGGCCTGAGCAGATTCTGTAGAGCCAAGTACCAGTAGAAGGGGGAGGGAACAGCTTTCAGAGCAGGACAAGACCTACTGCAATTTTAAAAGATGTCTGTTGGTTCAGCACCTGCTGCATTTTAGAGAATGGGGAGAAGGTATGCTACAGCATGCCTGTTTCAGATTATGTCTAGGTGATATCTTGGTATGAAGTAAAACATTTGAATGGGAACTGATGTCTTTACAAATGGTCTGTAATACACTGAAAGTCATCAGCCTGAACTCAAATCCAAAGACAAGTGAATCAGTGCAAGCAGAAGTAATTAATTCGGTACACAGCCAGCCAGGGAATGGTTTTCACAGACAGAAAGAAAATGGAAGCACAACAATTCTGACCAGCTCTCCAGACAATGGCAGTCAGGTAAAGGTTTCTGGGTTTTTTTAAGGATTACTGCTCCTACTATTTCAGGCAGTTTATTTGTGGCTTTGTTAATATTGTAAAACCACTGCATGTGTTCAGTGAGAAGGAAACCGTTTCAGTGGCTAGCATAGTGTGATTTAACATTTTTGGTTTTCAAAAAAAGCTCTTGTAACTGCTCCCATTTTAGCCTCCCCATGTTTCAGACACCTTTCAGGCTGGACACAGATGCTAGCGCTTATGGTATGGGGGCAGTATTGACAGAGGAAATCAAAGGACTTGAGAGGATGGTGGCTTATTACAACAAAAAGTTTATGTTCTCTGGAGAGAAATTAATATTCTTCTTAAAGAACATCTGACAGTGGTTAAATCTATAGAACATTTTCACTGCTGTTTCTTTGGAAAAGGATATATCATTTGGACAAATCCTTAGCAGGCTGCAGAGACTCTGAAGGGCGCGTCGCCTCCTGATCGCGGAAGGGAGGAATCTTGTGCTTCCATGGTGTGAAACAGGCTTGAGCACAGGTTTATCTTGAGAAGAACATTGGAGGTTCATTACCAATGCTGCCCTATCCCAGAACACGAGGAACAGGTCGCCTGGGGAAACCCTGATAGTAGCCCAATGCCCAGTTGCCAAAATGGCTCTCCTGAAAGTCTGTGTTTCTTCGGGACAGTTGGAGACAGTTGGAGTTGGAGCAGCAGGCGAAGACATCATCTGCTGTTATGGGATTCCTGCTGTGTGCAGAATTATGGACTTTTTTTTGTAAACAAGCATAATTGTATTGAAGAAACACGTGACTATCATCCATTAGTTTCTTCTCACATAAGTATGCTGCAATAAATTGAATTGTATTAATTTGTTAGTGTTTAAGAAAGTATGCTACTACTAAATTCTCCATCTCTGCTGTTAGATGAAGCAAAGAAAATCTGCACGTTAGTGAAGAACTGATACAATACCATGGGGCTGAAATATATGTGGTTTTATACTTATCCATCTATGAGATACATGATGATTTCTGGGCTCTATGCATGTGAACTAAGTAATAGACTGATAATTTTCTTGCTACATTAAACCAAGTGCTATGAAATTTTGAGGCATTTTTGCTACAGCAAACAGAGATTCAGTTTTAAAGTTTTTGTATCTAAAGCCATGCTTTCCTTAATGTCTTATTTTTCTATACCTGAACCATCATGGAACAGTCATACTACATTTCTAGTGTCTCAGTGACATGTGCAGCAACAGACGGTCATACCAGAGTTACAGAAGCAAAGGGAAATAAGTGCATGGGTTTAAACACCTTTAAATACAGATATCTCAACTTCTGGACATTATAGGCAGCTGAAAACTAAAAGGACAAAAGCTAGGAATGTGGGTACTTATGAATAATCTGATTTTAACACTTTTGTTTCATTTTAAAGCTATGTGAAGCTTCCTTCAAGCAGTAGGAGGGATCAAACACTGGAAAATCAGTGGTGTAAAGATTTTCATCACTTTGTAAAGCCTCTGTTGAAGGAGCTCACATGTAAATCAGTGGTACTGCTGGGTTACTGTGGGTTATCCAGTAATACTGACCTACATCAGCAGGGGTACATTTCATGAAATGTGAAGCAGGGATAGTTTTTTTTCATATGTAAGCTGTTGATGTGGTTTTGATACGGTGTGTCAGGTACATTTTAAAAACAGGATTGGAAGGACAGCATCAGAAAACTGGTTCTGAATGTGGGAAGCCCTCCTGCAGACACAAGCACGTTACCATTAAATTGCAGACTGAGGTAGCTGTAGTTTGTGCCTGGTATTGGGGCCTCTGAATCAATGACCCGGGTACGTATGTGCTTGGGAGGTGCTTGGATTCTGGCGTAACGCGAGGTCTGAGCACCTAGGCAGAATCCAGAGTAATTTGTGCTTTAAAATTTGATCTGTTCGTGGCTGTAAGGAAGAAGGTTTGAGGTTGTGTGATGTTTCTGATTTGTGTGACTTGGTCCCCATTCTCATTTTACCTTTATTGTGCCTGCTTAGCTACTCCCCAGGGTGCTCTGTCCTCCCGTGGGATGCTCAGGGTAGAATTACTGGGACCTGTGTAGGCACACGAAGCTCACTCATGTATGTACTTCATGGACTCGGTGCAGGACACTGATGTGTGCCGTGCTGAATGTCAGATTTAGATGATTTCTTCTGGATCCCTCTAAAGTCCATTAATCTTTACAGAGCTGGGACTTTAATGGCTAATGGTCCATTCCAGCAAAGTGCTGAGCTCCCTCAATTCAAAACATCTTGCAGAATGAGGCCAAAGACTATGAGTTAGGAAGAGGTGTGAGGAGAGCTTTATTAGTATGGCACATATTTAACCCATAGGAAAACCCACAAATTTTACTCATTTTAAGTGTATTTCACACTTTTTGACTATTTGAAATAACCACATTTGTAAAAACTTCTTTTAATGAATAGAGCTCTTTATGTACAAAGGCAAACCTTTTTTCCCTTAAGTACAGTACTTTTAAAATACTATTTCTTTTGTAGGTCTGGCTGCTTCCATCGTCTGTTCGTTATTGCTTACTGCTACAGAACCCTCAAGAACTGAAAACGGGCAATTTAGATTATACTTTATCTTAAAAGATTTTTGCTGATCCATACCACGTATTCATCAGGACTAATAAGACAGATAAGTAGAGGAATTTGTTATTTGATGCCAACTCCAATAAAGCTATTCCTTAGCACAAGTGGAGAGGCAGTACAATCTTTGTGTATGAGCGATGGGAAAGAGCTACCTGGTTACAAATTCTGGCCCCACTGAAGTCAGTGGGGCTTCTGCCATTTGACTTCAACAAAGCAAGAGCTTCACCATATTTAAAAAAATATTTCACTGGGACTATTGTCAGAATGCTGGAAAAAATATAATTTTTAAATTTGCCTTCCTCTTCACATTTGAATGTTTGTTTACCTTACATGCACTTCAAAGTAATTTGATATAAAAACTTCTCATCAATTTAATTTTATTTCAGGTTGGTTTTGAGTTGGTTCATTTTTTTATTTCTTGTGCATTTAGAGACCTCGCATGGCCATGTCTGGGCTAGAAACATGGTAGGGGAGTGTTCACATATTTTGTATTGCTGGGATTTAAACTGAAATAAAGAAAAACAGAAATGAAAACATTTGCATTTGTTTATGTAATTAAAAAAAGCCATATAAAGTTGGGCCCAAGCTAGTGAGCATATCCCTTTAATGAACACAAACGTTCACCTTTTTTGCAAGCACACCATAAATGGAGAGGCATACATGTCATATCTACCATATCAATGTCATTTTAGAGTATGTAAAAAACCACTCTATTTGTCTTAGGAAATATCGAAAACTTTTATAGGGAATTCGGAAAATATTTTTTGGCTAGCATGAAAGGTAAAATCCTGCAGCACAAAGTACAGACATGGGCACAGAGACTGAACAGACGGGCTGCTGTAAAACAACCATTTAATAAGGCATTAAAATGCCATCGACTTGGACACATAAAAAAAAAGCTATGAAAACAAATGCCTTTCAAATAATTAGGATCTTATGCTTGAGACCAGTGTTGATGTCTATGCAGAGATTTTCCTGCTGAAATCAGACCAGTCTAAGTCTGATCGTCTAAGGAAGGAATTAGCAGTGTATAAATCGGCTGCTGCTTGAGATTTTTCTGGTTCTGCCATACATAACCATTCATATAAATGATCGCTTCAGTCTTTCTATCTCCCCCCTTCTGTTTCCTAAAGTATTTTGGAATACATTTGATTTAGTATGCCAGAATAATTTTTTAATCGAATCTCGGATTTTTATCATGAGCGTGTGAAATGGCTGAATTACCAGCTTTTACCCACACTGTGTGAGTGAATCTGAGCCAGGCTAACAGATGCAGCCAGAAATAGCAACGAGAACCCATTTCTGTTCTTGAAAATGTAGTGTGACTTTGCTTTCACTTGAGTGATGTATTTGTATTGTTTTTAAGATTTAACAATAGTTTGTAGTGATAGCTGGTGTGTAAAATATATCAAACTTGTATAGATTTATCCTTTAATGATTCGTCAAGAATAATTTTGTCACCTAGTGTATAAAAATGCAAAAATAATTATTATAATTGACCGTTCACGTCTGTATTTAAGCCTGTCGTGATATTCTTCATTAGCACAGTTCAAAAAAGCTACGCTGTTTAGAAAGAATGTATTTGGAAGGTGTGATAATGTAATTAACATCAAACAAAATAATAGGGTGGTTAAGAGATGAGCATCAGATTCTCAACTTCAAATTGAAATTTCATAGATTTTTATTACAAAAGTAGTGTTAAATGGATATTGTTTTTCTTATAGAATTACTGGTTTGATCTCCATTTTACTTGGAGAAGTTAATGTACGTCCCTTCTGTATTTCATCCTGTTTCCTGTTTTGTCATTAGTCAACAGCTAGCCCCTAAGGCACATAATTTTAAACTTCTAATCCAACATGTGTCTTTCTTTCAGATCTGTAATTTCAGATACTCTTCAGTTTTGTGTTTTTAACACATAGAACTCGGTCCCATGATAAAAGTCCTGTGTGTAACGTTTATAACCATCAGAATAGGAGACCTTTCTCTTGATATTGTGATTTTGTCTATTAATCAGTTTTATATGACTTTCTGCTAGCCTGGTTTTTCAAGGGATTTTGAAATACCTTGAAAATACCTTGCACTGCAGAGGTATTTTATGATTGCAACCATAATTTCTGAGGAAGATTCTAAATAACTGGTCTGGTTATAAAGCCCTGGGCAGAATTTCTAGGTTCCTATGCATTGCTGTTAAACCTTTGTTGCCATTTGGCTAGAAGTACATCCCAATTAGTAACTCTTCTATCTAGCAGTAGCAGTATGTAAGTGATTTTTTTTTTTTTTTTTAAGTCAGTCGTAAATGATTAGTCCAAAAGAGTAGCATAAAACTTCGAACTAGTCCCCTGCAGGAGTCGGCTGGAGGAAATTAAAGGATCAACAACACAAGGGAAGCACTGAGGTAGGATTGTTCCAGGCTGCAGCCACAGGCTTTCACATGCACTCAGGAAATTGACTTCATCAAAAGCTGAGGATGCAGGCGTGAGGATGAGGAGGATAACACAGGTGATGATTCTAAATCATGGCTCAATATCACATCATTTTCCAAGGGAGAGGTTTCCTCCCCACCTTGAAAAAAGTAGGGCTTTCTATATAAAAATTGAATCTTTTCCTTATGAACTAATAAAAGTTCAGCACAAACCTGACCTATAAATCTAATATAACTTAATAAATAGTGAAGACTCAGTTTCCCCAAAATAATATCAGTTGGAAGGGGTTTTTGCACAAGAAGGACTCCCTGTAAGCTCCACTGCTCATTCCAGAGTTACTGCTCTGTGCCCTGTGTGTGGATTTGTGTGTTTGTGTGTACGAGAGCTGCAAAATCAATGACTCGGGAGTGCTTGGGACTTGCAGTCAGGCAAGGTATTTTCTTTAATGTCTTAAGTAAATTCATGCTGCAGAAATGTGGATCTTCTGGCCCTGAGATGAAGCTGAAACCTTTCTAGTGGAGCAGGAAAGAATCACAAGAAGGGAAATGCATAAATCTACATCTGGAGCCAAGTATGCTGGGAAGGCGTAAAGAGATGGGGGAGCAGGAGTGCCAGAGCAGGGCTGAGAGAGTGAAATTCCAGGGGGAAAAGTGGAAGAAAGAAAGAGGAATGTCCCAGGAATGAAGCTCTTCTAATGTTCAAAACTTTCATCAGAAGTAAAACACTGGAAGGCTATAATACAAATAAGGAAATTAGAACAAAAATTAGCAATATTCAGCTATTCAGATGTCAAAAGAAATAGCAGAGTTATTGGTGTTAGAGGTTATTGCCGGGAGGGAAAAACCCAGCATGTCTTGGGTAATTAAGCTTCATTGGAGAGCATGGATCCCTTCTCCAGGTAAGAAATGCTTTTATAACATGGCATCTTTTGCGATTGTAATTCAACACCATGGGCTATTCTGCATATGAAGTCTTAAACACTTTAGTCCTTTATCATGGGATTTTACTGGCCAGGCATGTGTGTTCTTATGGCGAAAAGCACTGACTGCTATAAAAAAAGAAACCCAAACATTTCTTTTTATTACTTGACTTGCTGTATTTTTATATATATTGAGCCAAATTCATCCCTTGTGTAGCCCAGTTGAAACCAATAAGGATAGATTTGGCCTGTATCTATATGAGAAAGGTGGTGACAATTAAAATATATTGTTTAATAATGAGAGCTATGGTAGTGAAGTGTCTTTGTGTCTATGAAATTATACACCACGACACCATGTTGCCAGTGTAGAGTGGGACTAGCAAAACATATAAGACCAGTTTCTGATGGAAAGGCAAAAGCACTCTAACTTTTATTATTATGATTAAATATCACAAAGGCATTTGAACAAGAGTAATTTAGGTAACATCTCTAGAAGTCTCTTTTATAGTGTGGTATTTTACCATAGAGCAAACCATTTTAAAATATTTCATGAATGTTATTATATGTGGCTATCAGGGACAGTATGACTGGCTGTTATTAGCAGTAAGTAAAAGAACAGTTTTTATTTCATTTATATTTTAGTGATTTTCAGTAATATTGCAAAATGGAATGTTCCCAATGAAATGAAAGTGTGGACAGCCATTATTAACACTTTATATTGATAATTCCCAGTTGTTCCCCTGTGTGAGGCATTGTACCAACACATGAAAGACATTGCTGATGCCCTGAAGATCTTGCCTGTTTAGGCAGTAAGATAGCCAAAGCTCATTGTGCAGGCAGCCAAGTCATCTGTGCACCAGAGCAAATGAGTTTTGTTTGGCTTGCTGGCATGGTGGGCCATACGCAGCAGCTCTTCTTTGTATCACTGTTGATAAGTTATAGTGACTTTTATAAGCCAAAGTCTTACTGTACTGTCTACTGACTTTTATCCTTCTACTGAAAGGACTTGGGTAACGGCCCTCCGTAGCCAGTAACTATGTCCCTAATTCCAAGCTCTCCATATGTGCTGCCAGGAAGCCTGGCTCAGCTTCGCTCTGGGTCGTAACTGTCCTGAGTATTTGGTCAAACGCTTGACTGGGCACTGGGTCACCTTCTTGCCAAGAGGGGAGGTGGGAGGGTGAGAGGAGTAACCAGAGCGATTTCTCTTGGGCCTGGAGGGCCCAGGAAGAGTCTTTTACCCTGGGGGCCCCCTGCTCCTTCCCCTCTGCTCTGACCCTTTGCAGCTGCCGCTGGGCTACCTGTCAGTATGCTTTAGGAACTGAGGGTGGGAAAGGTCAGGGTAATAAGAGGACAGATATTTTGTTGACCCAAGAACTGGACAAGCTCTCGATGGCCCTGCCAAGGAGCATAAGGAAGACAGCAATATGTAGCCTACTTAGCTAATGGACTCCAGCAGAAAAGGTAGCTCTCAAGTAAGAATAAAGATATAAAATATTAGAGATGCAGTGAGTTGCTCGGTTCCTCTAATGCTACTGGTCTTCTCAGGAATCTCTGACCCCCCAAAAATGAGAGAGGGGAAAAAACACAGAACAAAAAATCTTTTTTGCTGTACTTACTGCTCATTCTGAATCTCTTTTATAGAAATCTGGGCTTTGGCATTGAACTCAGATATTTTATTAGAAGAAAACATGATTCATTGAAAGGGTGCACTGTAGTATCTATGGAAAGGAAAACTGGGAAGGACACAAGAGAAGCCAGGCTGTGGAAAACCAATTCAAGGAACCATTGCCACACAAAGAATCTCAAACTGCATTAAGAAACAACAGAAAGGAACAAAATATTTCCAAGGAAACATCTGAGCATAGTGTTGGAGCTAAGTAAGGAATTATTACTGTATTAGCCTGTCAGGAAAGGGTCATATAGTATATGTGGTAGGAGAATACTCTGTCATTTTTAAATTAATAGGAATTTTTTTATTAGCATCAATGTGATGATCAGGACTGGCCCGTATACCTGTAAAATTGAAACTTAACTGAAGAAGTAATAAGAGATCCCAGGAGGAAGGGGATGTTTAGTCTGTCTTAAATAGGATAAAAGTTACTTTTCTCCTTTTTTGCATATTTTCAGAGACCTATTTTTCATACTGTGAAAAGCATGGCTGTGTTATCCATAGTTCTTTACATACTATGAGAAGTGATTAGAACAAGTGAACCTGGAGAACAACCTAAACCTCTCTCCGTAACACTGAAGTTCTTGACTCGACACTGAGTGATATTGCAGCGTACACGATTCCTACCCTCATCCAGTACTGCCAGACTTTGCAATATGTGACCACGGTAAATTAGGGTCCCAGTCCCACCTACATGGAACTGTGACCATCACCTTACGCACTGCACGTAACCGCGCTCGGGTCGGTCACGTTACTCACCACGTGTAAGCACAAGTGCATGCATTCACCGGCAACAGGCGGATCCTCTGGCAACTCGTTTGCATGTTGCCAGTTGCTTTTGCTCTTTGGCAAGAAGAGGGGGTTTATGTTTATTTATTTATTTATTCTCCCTTTCTCTCCTCTTTTTAGTTCTCCAGTTCACGTATTTAGTTCCTGGCTATTGACTTCCTGCTTCCCCTTCTTTTGCTGTTAATAGGATGAAAACTGATTTTCAAACAATCTGATTAACTACTTCCCAGAGGTGAGTGATTATTATTTTCCTGTTATGCATGACAGAAGCCAGTAGTTCACTAATGGCTGTAGGCTGAATCATTGCTGAGGGTATTAGCATTTGTAAATCCCGAATTTCACTGGAGTTCTCAGCCTGCAATTGAAGCTGCTTTCTCCTTTGAAACCACAGCTGAGAGGAATACAAGTAACTACATTTTTTTTAACTTCACACATGCTGATTTTCATTAGTAGCTGGTCTAAATGAGGACTTAGTAGTGGCTCCTTTGCATCTTTAACTCAGCTTAGCATTTGTTAGGAGGAGGAGAGTGAGCTATACCTGCAGTAGACATTAAACAACGCGCTGAGCCAGCGGCAGCACAGTCAGTCCCGCTGTGAACACGCTACAGTGCTTCAGTGGGACATGCCCTAGCATGGGGCGTGCAGGCTCGGTCCTCACTTCCCCTGGGTTCGCAGAGCTTCAGGGTATTTCTCTTTCTTGGTTCTTGATTTAATCTCTCTGCTACTCCCAAGTTTCTGTATCACTATGGAGAGGGTGGTCAGTAGATCCATCAAGACATCAGTATTTCAGCCCTCACTTGCTTCACTCTAAATATCCTGTATATGTTGAAGTATGAGATTTGCCCTCTTGCTTTTTCAGCAGATCCCTCCAGCGTACTTGGATTGACACCTTCCAGTCTTGAAGTGCTTGGGCAGTGTTTATACAAAGAGTTAAAATCCCTTTCTCCTTACATGTTACTGATGAAGAAATGTAGAAAAACTGCAGGTCGTCCAAACGTCTATGTAACAGGCATGTGCTCAGTTCTAACACTGAGTGTAAATCTAGTCCTTCTCTGTGATACTGGACAGAAATCCCAGTGGAAGTTTTTCCTGCCTCTAACCTGTCAACTTGCCTTCATAATGATAAATGGTGGGACAGAAAGGGTAAGGGAGGGGGGAAAACTATCTAAGCTTTGAACTGGTTGTATCTTAAGAAGGATGAGAAGGAAGAATGCAGATTCATTTAAAACAGAATCTTTATATGGCTAAAATCCTTGGTATTTCTCTCCTCTTGGTCACCTTCGGTGTTCTCACAAGTAAGTCTTAGACCAAATCCTTACCCAAAGATGTCTAATCAGGTGAGACCCTGTGGCTACTTTTATTTTTTACTGATTACCTATCCCCACTTCCGTTTTTGTCCTGCACGTAGCTGCTCAGTAGCCGTCACCTTTGCTTTCAGTCTAGGTATCCATTGCATGCTGACTGTTTCATATTACTTCTGATGCACAAAGTAAGTTCATCACCTTTCCAGGATGTCTCGTGATTGATTCCTCATGTCCAGGGCAATCTGCTCCAAAGTTTCAGGCTAAAATGAGTGCTTGGATTTAGTGGGGATAATCAGTGGTTTGAGTCTTATTCTTCTTATGTTTTGAGCTATCCATTTGTGTTATTAGATTCACAACTGATATTAAATACAATGAAATGTATTAGATTCAAAATTTTATTATTCTCTCAGTAGCTGCTCAGATGCACTGGGCATGATAATTCACAGAGTGTGGCTGTGTCATCCATCAAACTTAAATATGCTGTGTCTCAGAGCTAAACTACACTGCGCAGCCAAGGCTGCAAGCTAAACCGAAGGGCTTGTTGAAAAGAAGATTAGAGGGCTGGTCTTGCTATACTGAAGTCTATAAAAGTTTTCCTATTGACTTCAACAGAAATAGGACTGCGCCTTATGATTTTGGCATGAAAACACAAAAATATTCTTTTTCATGTCTGCTGAACTCTGAACTGCAGCACACAGTGCTGTCTGCCTTGCGTAAGATAGAGGCTGTTAAGGAGAAATAGTGGTTTTGCACATATTGTTCTCTGCACATGTTGTTCTCTAGTAAATATTTGTTAAAGGATGCATCCATTCCTGCTGGCAGTGTCTAAGGCTTAGTGCACAAATTTGGCCCAGTTTCCTGATATCAGTGTGAACCTCCCAACTAGAAGCTGCATTTGTCAAATTTTGTCTTTCAGAATTAGTAAAATCATTGGTGTCCAAGTAGATGGTGCCAACACTCCACATAATTCTCTTTTTTTAAAAAAACAACTTCTTCCCATTTGTAAATACAACCCCAGTGAAAATATTCATCAATACTGTAACAATGTACGGCTGAAAGCCAGAAACTAGTATTTGCTGAAAATTAAGAAAAATGGCAACAAAAGAACCCAGATGAAAGATGTTGGCATTTGCAGAATACTCATTCAAACCTCTTGCCCATCAGTATTTTTCTGTGGAATAAAAGCCTTTTGACCCACTGTAGCTACTCCTCCTGTTTTCATTCTACTGGGTTTTGCTTTTCTTAGTTAAACAAGTTTCAGAGTAACAGAAATCAAAATTACCCTGATTTTAGTTGAACTAGTGTTATCAGCACTTTGCACCCATTCATATACTTTTTTATTTCTTTCTCTCAGGACCCGCTTCCAAAGGTGGACTCAGGCTCAGGAGTGCAATTGTCAGCCTGGAGGTGTCTTGCTGCACACGCTGCGTAAATCCACTGTGACATTTGAGAAGTCAGTCTCAAAAGTAATCACACAGGTACATTTGCTGGTTGTGATGGGAATAATGGTTTTTCTGACAGAAGGCAGGTATGTGGGCCTGCGCGGTGGCTGTAACCACCCAGCACCATGGCACAAAGCTCCGAGGGTATTAACCTCCCTTGCCGTTACCCGAGCAGGTTCTCAATGGGGTTGAGCAGCCCGTGCCAAGCTTAATTTTAAACTTCACTTCGTTTCAAATACAACACAGGATGGCCTATACTGCACAGCGCTGGTGCAAGGAGTGGCTGTGAATCCTAGCATGAAGCTGCCCTCTAAACGCCAATGCCTACAGTGACTGTTTTATAGGCAGAGCCCAAGGGGCAGTTTCTCTCATGACAGTGTTTTCACATTAAAATACAGTTCATGTTGGACAAGGCTTTTTGCTTTTGTTGTACCGTTCCCAATATTTTCTTCTCTTTCATTTTTAATATTGATCCTGTACTTTGTGGAAAGGAAATCAGTTCAAAACCTTAGTCTCTCCACCAGCAAGTCAGACTCATGGTTTCTCTTCCAGTCTACTATCACAGCAATAAAACCCCTCAAATCACATTGAATTTAGGCTGCCTCTTGTCACAGTCAAGTGCATGGCACCTCCTTGGAGCAGGTCCTTAAATTAAAATATTGTAAATTTTTTTGCTGTTCAAACACTACTGCAGAAACATGAGTGGCCAAGGAGAGAGGATTTTTTTTCCTTCTGCTGGAATTTTTCACTATAACCATCCTCAGGGGAATTCTCATCTTCAAAAGAAACATTCTTTCTATACAAGCTGCAAAAAGAATTATTTAATGACATCATAAATTAATACAGAGAGGCACAAATTTTCCAAAATGTGGAGAGAGAGAAAAAAAAAAAAATAGCGTTTGCCAAAAACACCCCAGCTCTTCCAGACTTAGGCCTCTCTTGAGCCTGTGAGCTGCCAATGATACCAAATTGAATGGTGGGGCTTTTGGCATGATTTGAGTTTAGCTTGTTTAAATTTTGGCAAATATTCATATTACTCACATACTCAGCAAGCTGATACAAATATTTGTTCTATTTAGAGTGAAGTCCAAACTCAGTGCTGGCATAAGTGCTGTTGGACTCGGTGGAACTAAGCTTGCTTGCGCCAATATTAAATTTGGACATCTACCTTAAAGAAAAACAGAATAAAAAAAATCCCCTAGCCTTTTAGTGCAAATTAGAATACATCAATGGAAAACAGACCTCATGTGTTTCCAAGTTTTCCTCGCTTGCTAATTTTTGCCTTAATCTGATTTGAAATGGACCTAGTTTTTCTGCATTTGGATTGCCATTCCTTGCTACAATGCCACAAGCCATCTAACCAGAGCTAGAGCTGAAAAAGCCTCCACACACGTGAAGTTCTCCACATTCTTGAGAAGTAAAAGCTGTTTAAACTGCAGTAAATCAAACCCGGACACAGTAAGCATACTTGATCTATTTTAATGCTGTGCAGGTTGTTGGGATTTTTTTTAAATGATGTCCACAGTTTAGTGTTTCTGATTCGAAAAACAAATAGACCAAATCCTCAAGGGCACTTGGATGTTGCTGTGCTCTCTGTTTCTGAATGCCCACGGCTGGGCAGGCAGCACTGGAACGACGCTGCACAGCCGGGTGCTTGACGGGGAGTCACACGCTCACCAACTGCCAAACTCACCCACATGTGAAATGCAGCAGCAATGAAGTGGAACCTGGGTGCCTCATCTGGACAGAGCAGTGCTGCCCGCCTTGCCCACGAGCAGGCTCTTGGGATCAGATACATAAACAGGTTAGAAATTTTGCAATATAAAAAAAAAAAAAAAAAAAAACCCAAACCAAAAAAGAACACCACGTTTCCATTCCATGAATTAATACAACCAGAACATGCTTCGGGAATGTGCTAGCTATGGATTTGTGCTCAGGTCGACTGTGGTTTGTAAGCTGACCGCTATTTAATGCTATCTAAATGCTTTTATCAATGTCACGTAGAAGGGGGATGCCACTAACTTAACTTTAGCCATTTAGAAATCAGAGATCTAGTTTAAGTGGCTGAGCTAGATCCTCTCTGAGTGGAAAAAGATCATCACTAGAGAATGATTCATCCTGTCTTAATCTAAACGTCTGATCTCTCTCCACTGACTATAAAAGGAGTCCAGATGACCAGATTAGCATATATCCAAATTTTGCACATTTATGTGCTAACTCAGCCTTTTACAATCAGGCCCTGTACTCGCAAATGTCATGTACTATTTTTAGAACTAAAAGCTTTTTATTTGCCACAGGGTTTCACAGGGCAGTTGCTCAGCCCCAGTGGCTGGCCTGGGACTGAGCCTCGGCTCTGCCCTTTACAAAGGCTGAGAGCAGTGCCTGCTGTGTGCCCACAAGTTAAAACTTGAATTAATTGCATGTTCAAGTCTCCTCTACAGCCCCTGCTAGAACAATTCTTATAGGAGTTACTTTTTAAACTGCCTTAAATCAATAAATATTGCATTGATGAGCAGAAGGTATATGAGAAATGGTTAAAAAAAGCAGCAATGATTATTCATTAAAAATGACATTGTTATTCTGTTAATCATATTTGTAAAACAGGCAAAAGATCCAGTTTAACCTGTCATTTGGACTCTGGGCTGCTGACCCCATTAATTTTTAGGTTATAGTGGCAGCATTTGTCTTGTTTGGTGTTGATTCAGTGTCACTATGAGAAATGAACTGAGCATTTCAAATAATGGTTAGTGACAACCTCAGACCTCTCCCCCCACCTTTAATTCTTCACTATTGCCATTGTAACTGATCTGCACTAAGTACAGGAACATCATTTTGGGGCTCTTGTTATCAGGCCAGTGGCTGCTTTTAAGTTAGCCTAGTGGTGCTCGATGTATTCAGATCAATTCATGTGTCCATTAAAAAAAAGAAACACAAGATACCACAAACAAACCAAAATCCCTTTAGTCTTGCAGTGAGCAGTTAAAGCTTGATGGTGTAGCTATGAGATGGTAAAAAAAGGGTCAAGTGTGCACCCTGGGGAAGTGTGAGGTTGGTATATTCGCACCGTAGGAGACAGAAGGGAGACGAGGCATCCAGTAATTCACCACGGAACATTTTTATACTAATTATTGAAATGCACCCAGAGACAGCTTATAGTAGTAAAATGACTTTATGTTCTGATATGTAAAATAAAATGTCCATGCTATGTAACAAACATTTAAAAATTCCATACCACCTGTATCTAATGTGGTTTCTAATAAAGATTTATCTGTAGTATATATGTTTTTTATCTAACCAATTCTTAGTTTTTACATCAAAGGTGTGTAATAAAAAAATCTTAAATAGATGTCTTTCCAAAAAAACCTTGCAACATTCATTTTTATTAAGTATTTCATTCATAAAAAGCAAAGCTGAATTGGACACGTGGCCTGCATTTGTGATATATATATATTTTTATATATATATATATATATAATATATATGTATATAAATAGCTATTCAGCATGCAAAAATTGTAGTGATTTCCAAAATCTGATTACAAAATCCACACCGGTCACACACACAGTCTGCTGAATGGGTGTATGAGATTGTCCTGGTTGAAACGTGACCTCCACTTTAGTGGCCTCAGGGTTGTCTCACTGCAAGATGCCGCCCTCATCCATCAGCCTCTCCTCACTGGAATGGATTCACCAAAACGCAGAAGTACCTCCCAACTTCCAAATCTGTATTTCAGCTTTTTTGCCTTCGCCCATTTGGGAAGCAGGGGCGGGGGAAAAAACCCCACTGTGCCTGACTAAAGCTTAAATATTGCGCTCTTTAGTGGGACCAAACTCCCAGCATCGCCTCAGTGTTGCCATCCCGTGGGACGGCATCGCCTGGATGCTCAGCAGGATGGACACGCTGCAGACCAGAGGAGGATACATCCCAGCTCAGGAGCTTTTTGGGTGAAGGCAATGGGAGTTTCGTTCCAGAAAGAGCACAGCTTGCCTTCCCACACGAGGCCATTTCACGCCATGGCTGTCGCTGAGTGATCCCTCCTCACCTCGTAGGGACACCGGTAGGCAAAGCCAGCGCTGAAGGAGTCGCTTCGAGATACTTCCACGGTAAACAATAGTAGTAACGTATACACTGGTTACAGTTTTTTACCTGTTCTACAAATATTTGTACACTGTAAAGCCTGACAGGTAATGGGAACTCTTCCCACCCCACCCCACAATTAAGAAAATATGCCTCCTTTATGCTGAAAAGAATTCTTTCTGAGTTAGCTGCAAAAGAGAAAAACATAGCACAAAAGGCGCGTTTCAGCTGAATACGAAAGAAATCAAGGACCAGCAAATACAGAAATAATTTCTGGAAAGTATTAGCAACTTTTAAGCTTAAAACTTCATAAATATATTGCAATAAGCAAGTGTGATTCAATCCACGGATGGGAGTCTGAAGACACTGGGTCTGTTCCTAACGCTGCAATTAATTTGCTGTTTGGCCTCAGGCATAACGCTTCACTTCTTAGTTTCCCACAGCCACTAACGTTGTGGGGGGAAGAAGAGACATTTGTGCATCGGTGCCTTCTCCTCTCGGTGCCATGGCACGAACCCTGCACTGCGCCGGGGAGGTACCAGAGCGGCACCGCAGCTCCCTGACCCCACCGCCGAGCCTCCCCGCCGGCCCCTGCGCTCCTATGGCTCCGTCACTTCCAGAGGAAGAAGTTATTTCTACAGATAAAAGAGCTAAAGATGTGCTGCTACAGCAGTCCTTGAACTACACAACCGAACAGATCGCTTTTTCTTTTGAGTTTTGGGATGCTGTGACTTCACAAACCAAGTACCATAAAAAGTGAAGCTCATGTTTTTTCCCAAATAGCCAAAATTTGCTCATGGATGTTTAATATTACAAGCAAAAGAAAATGACTAGCTACTTCACTTGTTAGTCATGAAGATGATTTCTACTGGATCAGTAATGAAGACGCGAGAATTAATTTATTTGGGAGTCAGTAAGAGACTGATGAATCCAGCCCACTGAGACAGGAGATGTGATTCTCTGTGCGTCTGAAGATACAAGCTCTTCACCCACACAAATCCCTCTGGAAATGCACATTTGTCTCACCGAAGTGCAAGTTACCCACAGGTATCAACACTGATTGAACACTGTCCTGGAGCAGTAACGTTGGCTGTGGCATCGTTTGGCCGTCAGAGTCATCCGTCAGTCCAGTTCTCCACAGTCCCCATCCCTGAATGATACTGCAGCGACGACTCCCTCGACAAGGAAAAGCTTTGTGAGTACAGGAATTCGTTCGCTGCGTTTAGGTGCGGAGAGGGGGGTTTTCTCTCGCACACAGACGGGTGCACCCTTTCCCTTGGGAAAGACGAAGAAGGAACGCGCTCCCGAACCTGAGACTGGGACAGCTGGTTGTAGACACTGAAGTGGCTGTTACCTGGTGGCTGCGAGCCTTGGCCCGTGATGGACGGGAGCCGCGGCATCATGGTGGTGGCGGTAAAATGAGCAGGGAAAGGCTGGTAAGGGACAGTTTCCATTGTCTGAACACTGTAGCTGGTGTAAGGTGCGACAGAAGTCCACATATTGCAGCTCAAGGGGGGAGGTGGAGGCGGCAAGTCGTCAACCGCTGAGACACCAGCAATTTCAGCCCCAGAACTAGAGTACATGCACGCTTCCCTCGGAGTCACCTCGCTGCAATAGGAAGGGCTTAGCATCTGCTGATCGTACGGAGGCGGGGAACGGAAATAGTGATCGTCTCCTACAGAAGAGGAGGCTTCCAGGTAGGAGCGTTTGCAAGGCAGGTCCAGGTGCCGAGCACTTTCTGCAGACAAAAAAAAAAAAGTATGTTCAGGAGCAGCTCCCAGAGCAACAGCGTTTGGCAGCCATCTGCTAAGAGCCTGGGGTGGTTTTATGGAGTCCCCTTAGAAGCCGAGCATGCAATCTGTGATTATTTTGCTAAACAACTGGTGCTCTTTTTCAGATTAATCCAGTTAAACCATTTTAGTTTGCAAAGACAATGTACAACATCAAAAAGACATTGTGTTGCAAATGTCAGGCTAATCCCCTCAGCCTCAAAGCATTCTGGTGACATTTATCAGGTTAAGTGAGTGACTTGGGCTACTATTCTCACATCAGAGATTACTTCTCGTTCATCCAGATAACAGAGGTCCCTGACACTCTTGCAGTGTTACTCCTGACAAATTCAAGAAGTCTCTTAAAGGGTCTTATCGCAGCCTGCCTTCCTGTCGTTACAAAAATGGCTATACATTTCCCAGATATTCATGTCAAAAGCTGCAGAAATATTTCCAGATAAAGGAGCCCTTTCCCAGTCATCAGTCCTTCCCCTCAACTCTAAGCTGTAGCCCCTCTCCTACAGATTACGATGACCATGGCCATGTTTACCAACAGCTTTGTGTTAGTTGTTAGGAATATTCTCTGGATGAATTAGTGAATTCATCTGCAGATTAAACATCTGCTAAAATGACACATTTGCCTTGCAGTCCTCATTACTGGTGCTGTTACGACTCTTCATTTGCCCATGATCAGAGGATTCTCACAGCTTAAATAAATTAGTGGCCAATGAGACATGCAAATAGAAGGATTTTTTTCTGTGCAGAATTTTTCCGTTTAACTTAAAACATGTCATGATCTCATCCAATACTGAACTAAAAGGAAGAGAATCTAATTACAGCTCACTTAAATTTGAGAACTAGTGGATAAGAAGGAAGGGATGCTTACACCCGGCTACCACAGTCTCACTACTCTGCAGACATCGAGAGAACTGCTAATGGCTTTATCCTGAGAAGTGCTGAATGTGTTAACTTCATTAATGCTAATGGCAGTGTCAGAACGTCTCAGGATAGATAAGGGCTCCTCCAAACAATTCAGTTCAGCTGATTCTGACAATGGATAATTTTCCAGTGTAGCTTTGTGCCATCTGAATTACACATTCTGATTTTTTTTTTTCCAGCTCTGACTCCGAGTCTGAGTTTGCCTTCTATGGGACAAACCTAGTAACAACTGCCCAAAAACCCAGCTCTTGGGCCCTGACCAACCCTCCAAAACACTTTGATCACATCAGTATCTTTGAAGATCAAGGCCTAAGAGACCAATCCAAAATGAACTGGAATTACTGGTAAGCTTTCAGTGCTCATGCTCTTAGGTTTATTCGCTGTAGTATTTTTCTAGCTGTAAACTCGAGTTACCTCTTCTTTTTAGGCAGTGATAGAAGAGCCCTGAATCTCTCTGTGCTGTGAAGGTGTTGAGTGGCAGATCTTGAGTATCTGAAGCTGCAAATTGCATGTGAGCACCATTCTCATACTGATAATGTTGAAGGGTCTGGTGATTCCCATGAAGTGGGTTAACATCTGGCTTTGTTGAAAGCTGGCCATGACTGGACACCAGCCTCTGCCTCATGATGCTTTTGGAAATGACTGGATATTCTTTGCTAAAAGAGGTGAGAAAAATTATTACCAGTTAGACAGCAATCAGCATTAATAGAAGGGTGAAATACTAGTTTGGCTCCTTTAGAGCATCTCCATCCAATGACTTCGACACCCTTTGCCAAATACAATGAACTCATCACACGCAGCTGGGTGTGGGCAAGTATGACAACAACGGAGTGTGTCACTGAGTCCCAGGAAGAGCTTTTCAGGGGTATAAATGGCATTAAAACCCTAATGCCTTCAAGCACAAGAAAATGTGATGCCCCCACAGCATAGGCACCTTTAAGTTCTTCTTGTCCAAGGAGGTGCAGCACATCAGCAGCAGAATGAGGATGAAAGCCCAGCTGTAAGGCTTGTTTCTGCACAGGGCACGGGTCTGAAGGGTGCACTGGCTGGCTGCGTGTCGGACACTGCCTCCATGCACCCCCAAGCACACACGTGCACACCGCAGCAGCTCCCCGAGCCCCGTGAGCCGGGCAGGAGGCCGCCCCGCCGAGCACCTCCTTGCCGCCGTCCCTCCTCGCGCCACTCGGCCGTACCTTTGCAGCCGTGCCACGCGCAGGTCGCTGTCGTCGCTCCCCCTGAATCCCTTGGCAAAGGGGTTGTTTTCAATTTTCAGCTGGGTTATCTTTAAAAGAATGAAACCGAGCATAAAGCGTTTGAAAACAGATCAGAACAACAGGTGCTGCAGCAGGTCTGAGGCCGTAGGTCTCTAGGAGCCCTGTCCGACGCGACACCCCGCGACACGCAGAGTCCACGAGAGTTTCAGCCGTCTAAAGACGTGGTGGCAGGGACGGCGTTTCTGCATTCAGCACTGAGAGAGAAACTGAGCGGTGAAGTTTGGTGCTAAATCTTGCAGAAGCAGCTTTTAAAGCTGACAAAATTGCTGATTATGAATGAGGACAGAAATACAAATTTCCTTAAGTCTGGATCCTGTGTTGGCTCTTGTTAGTGAGAATATGTTTGTCTGATTTAAAAGATTTCCTATGTTAGACACCCCTACTCCTTATGGCGTGGCTCTCTCCCATTTCCATAACAATTTTATATATCTTTACCTTCTTCATTCAGTCATTTTTCCTCTGTGAAAAGACTCATAGCTCAAATAGTGATTTGTCTTTGGGCAAGGGAAAGCTGCCGCCTTTTGCAAGAGTTGCCTTTCCCACCCGGAGCTGCATTGTATTAAAAGGGTCAAAATGCCTTAGAATTGACTTAGACTAGACTTAATTTTGATGGAGCTCAGCTTTTGCAAGGGAACTGTTGAAAGCTCTGCCATTTCATGAAAACGCTCTTAAAAAAATTATGTGTGAAATTTCCTTTAAAAATACTCAGTAGTTCGTCTGTCTTACAGCTCCAATAAATATAGTTTTCCCTTGCCAATCCTGCCACCCGATCCCTTCCCTTTATAAGGAAGGTACAAACCAAAGCCATACAATGGTCAGGAATGCCGGGAAGAGGCACTTGACTGCCCAGTGAAAAATGAAAATAAACCACCTCATAACAAAGGATTTTGTAAAGGCAAACAGGTAGTGAACAAGATCATCTGAGCAGCTCTCAGGAGCCACACAATGCCAGAAGAGCACCAGAACATTTGTAGGGACACAGGAGTAGGGACACAGGAACTCCTTAAAATATCCCTTGTCCACCCCCAAGGAGATGTACGTGTGTCTGTGCACAAACGTACGCCCAAGGCTCCCTGGCAGTAAGGTTATAGACGGGCCTGACACATCTCACGGACAGAACTGGTCAGAAACATCTTATCAATGTCCTTCCCCACTAAGGGACACCAGTGGGTAGGATCATCTCCTTGGGCACCCCATTATCACAGAAAAGACCTTTTCCAGGAGGGAACAAGGTGACGGCGTGGCAGAACGCTGGTGGGAGGTGAGGACACGTATCTCCCTGCAGACCCACTGCCCTCAGGTCCTCTCTCTGTCAGAGGCAGCACAGCTCTGCTCCCCCCGATAGCTGGGGGTGCAGTAGTCCGCATCTGATTTTAGTGGTGAGGATAACAAGCAAGTTCTGTGTTCAGATGATTTTGCAAGAGTGTTGCTATAACTAGCAACTACACTTTTAGCAAGGTTGAAAAATATCCCTTACCAAAAAACTCCTGAGAAAACAGCTGGCCACTATCTGTGATGGAGAAGGAAGGTGGTGACATGTGAATTTAACCAGCCTCGAGGGCTTGAGCTTTTCCGCTCTGCTCTCACAGCCCACAGTGGCTCCAGGGGAGTTCCCAATCAGCTGATGGACCACGAGAACGGTAGGGCCCTTCCTAACCCACAGCCTGCTCTCAGGTTTGTACATCTTAATTTAATTTTGTTATTTAGTGACCACAGTCTTCCTCTGACATGAGCAGAATCAGGGCTTCGCTCCCTCCTTGTCACCTTCCCCTGGCTTCATCCAACCCAGGAGGGAGTTTTGGGCAAACACCTACACCTTCCTCACAAGCTGCAGTTAGGGGTAGCCTCTATCCTCAGCTTCCCACCTCTGGGAGCCCACAGTCAGCTCTGTATCCACAACTCTCACTGTTGTTTAGAAAGACAATTTTTCGCAAGGACACTTCTCGCTAGCAGGATATTTCTGAGCTAAAAATAATTAGGTGGTTTGTTTTTTCTAAAGGATGCCCAGACCAGGTTTTTAATTGTTAATGCCTAAGAGAGTAAGTAAAACCATTTGACTATTTCTCTGAGGTTGCAATTTGCTCGAGACCACAGTGAGGTCGTGGTGGGACCTTCTGCCTCCCGCTGCAGACCGCTGTGCTCCCCCTGGCCGGGCAGCATCCACTCCCCCCCCAGCCTGCAGACCACAGAGCCAGAGCTGGGCAGCACCAGGGTGACTCCTCGCAGGATCTTTGCAAAAGAATTAGGGCTCATCTGAGGCATTTTCCCTAAATCTGTCAGGTCCGCTCTGTGCTGCCACCCAACTACCAGCCTCCCCCCAGCAGTGGTTGTATGGCAATGACAGCGGAAGTGTTAAGTTTATGAAGCACTTTGGGAACCTTAGGGATGAAAGACACTATTGACATGTGAGACATTTAAAGTAGGTATTAAATAAGCTCTTTTGAGCCTTTTTGGTTAACCATGATTGGGCAACTGGTCATTTTACACCAACGGCTACAACTTTTCTAACAGGATTCACTTCAGTGTCCAAATAGGGACTTCCTTTTTTTATTCCTCCCCTGCCTTACCATAACACACACATCCATGTTTCTGCTTGGAGTCTTTTAACTGGCTCACTAATTGCAAAATCTTGCAAGGACTCTATGCTTCAAGCATCAAAGGGCATACAGGCATCCCGCTTGGGAGGAAAAGGTCTGGTCAGATTATTGGGGAGGAGGAATTTCACATATGTTCCTGTTCCTGTAGTATTTTCCTATGAACGTGTAGAAAAAGAGCTGATACAGTAACACAGGGCAAATTTTACATTCAGGGTGACAGGAGGGCTCTGGCGGTGCTACTCCACTCTGCATCTTTATTTATGAATCCTGATGTACTTTAAAAACTCCAACTAACCCGCATCCAACTCTTCACTGTTAGGAAAACTGCAGGGGAGCAGAGCTGGTGCGAAGGCAGGCAAAGCGGTAGCAGGGTTGAAAATGGAGCCTGGGATCCTCTCCTCTCCCTGCCCTGGTGACTCTCACAGGGAGGTGACAATTAGCTGTCACGTTGCTGTCCATCCTGCTAGTAACGTGGGTTGGTACAACCCTTGGAACTCTACCACCACTACCAACATACTCAAAAAAGAAGAGAAGCCAAACCCTACAATACAGGGGTATCTGTGACACACACCCAAAGCACAGAACCAAACCCTTTGTACTTTATATCCCCCCCAAAACAAACCCAAACCCCCAAACCCCCTCCTGCCTTCATGTGCTAACCACAGAGCAGGCTCTTAGCTGCGTTTTTATGGTTACATTCCTCGTATGTCTCACTAAATACACATACTATAATTACTTTTCACTGTAGATTTATGAGCAAGCTTTACTAGTCATTATTAGATTTGCTTGCTGTTTTGAATGACATCTTAGCGTTTATGAGCATGCCGATTCATTAGTGTCTGGACTTGCAGGGTTTGCCAAGATATTGTTACCCAACAATGTTCACGCTGCTCCTTAGCTGCATCCTCTGGCTCGTCGCTCGTGCTTAATGCTTGCAGGGCTGGGATGGAAACTTGTCTTTTAAAGCAGGCATTTTCTGCTGCACAATAGCAGCATAATAGGCTCTCCCCCTCCCTCCGAGCAAACAGATCCTGCTCATCAAAGCACAAGACTGCAGCAGCTTTGCTGTGCTGCTGCGTTTCAGAAGATCATTTCACAGCTGTTGGCAGCAGAGGGCTGTGAGTTGCAAAAGCCCACAAACAGAAATTAAGCACCTTTAGCCAGAAAAGCTCCCTACCTTGTGATTCTGGTAGGAGGTCACCGATATAAAGGACGTCTCTGGAAAAACATGGGTGCAGAAGGCTGTGTTCTTCGACCCGAAAGCGTTGTTCTCATCCGCCTTCACAATATGCAGTCGTGGTTGGTATTTATGCATTGAATTAAGAATGATCTGAAAAACAATTGATGCTAAAGTGAGAAATCCAATTTTTTAAAAAAAGGCAAGACACACACTTTACTAGCAGGACACAAAAGCCCACTAGTGCTCAGCTTTAGCTTTGCTTTCAAATTAGCTGGGAAAATTATATTATATAAATGCACATGAACCAAGACAGAAAAGGTATCTGCTGCTCTGGCAAGCAGAACTGAACTTAAAGCTTTCCTGGTAAACCCTCATTTTCTTATTGCTATTGGACAGAGTCAGTCTGGGTGGAAAAAAAGTCGTAAATTTTTTTTTCCCAGCTCATGCCGAAGCTGTACAATATGTATAATTCACCAGCAGACTGGTCCATAAAGATTCCTAATAAATACTTTACTGAGCTGAAAAATACACAGTTTAGCAGAACCAAAAAAAAATATCACACAAACCACAGGAAAAAAAATTTAAAAAGCAAGCTATTTTTCTTTTATCTGCCGGTAAAAGAAAACTACAAAAGAGATTTCTTTTTTGCCTCCTGTTTGTGGAGCGGCTCCGCGCGGGTGGCTGGGTCCGGGCACCTCTCGCAGCCACTCCACAGCTTCTGCCCTCTTTGCGAGTCTCTGCAAGTGAGAGGCAGGAGCCAACCAAGCATTTTTTTTTACAGCAGGTGCTAGGGGAGGCGAGAAAGTGCTGAGGTCCAGTGGATTTTGCCCAGCCCGGGCATCAGGGGCCGAGTGGGGCAGCCAAGTGGGGAGCGGCCGTGCTGCCATCCCAGCCTGGCCCCGCAGCACTGATCTGCCACAAAGAAGGGATGTGCCCAGATGCGACAGAAGAAAATGGAATTTCTTTTGAGAGCTGGGAGGGTTTTAAGAAAAGCCTTTATTCCTTTTATTGGGCAAAGAAGAAATAGTGCTTTCTTCTTGTTTTCTTGGCATAACCCCTTTCAATCTCTTCTTCCCTCTCCTAAATTGGCTAATTGAGTCCGTCCTCCCTGAGCCTGGCTGGTCCTAGAGGCGAGGGAATCTCCAGCCAGGCTGACACCCCTCCCCTTACTGGGGTGCCCAAAGCAGCTCCCAAGGACACGTGTATCCCCGATGGAGACACAGGCAAAGGGCCAAGTAGGGAAGACTGCAATGGGTGGTGTCTTCAACTGGTGGTAGATACGTTGGTGGATGGATGGATGGATGGATGGATGGATGGATGGATGGATGGATGGATGTTCTCAATGCAGCAGAGCAGCATCAGTTTACACTAACCGTGGACTTAGCCATTTTTAAATGAGAATTATCAAGAAACAGAAGACATTTGCTCTGTGATCAGCTTTTGTGTTCAGGAACCCTTTCTATTTCATGCCCATCCATGCTGAGGAGAGCTCACCGCAGCAGCGCTGCTCCGCGCGCTCCAGCTGGGACAGGAGGTAGCGTATGGAGCTTGTGCTCTTTAAACCCCTTCATCTGGCTGCACGTAACTCTGCCCACAGTAGCTGGCTGCATTATATACCACTTAAATGCAATTTTTATTGTTGACATTTTCCAGACAACCCTCCCTGCTCCCCAGGAGAGAGAATGAGGAATTTTTGGCATTTTATCAGCTTTGCATCAGGTCTCTTAACCACTTTGCGGCTGTTGATGTGCAGGGTGTAGATCTGAGAGGGTCGGCTCAGGTTTGGGTTTGAAGCCTTTTCTCTGCTTTCATGTATCAGCCACTCGTAAAACAAAGCCAAGATGAATAACGCCAGAGGGCCAAGACTTTCATAAGAAAGGGCATTTTAATTTTCAATTAAGAGTTGAGCCAAGCTGATAAATAATGGTTGTCCGTAGCAGAAGCTGGGGTGTGCTAAGCTCTTCTCACTGCCTGTCCCTGCCTGCCCAGGTCTAGCAAGGACGGGTGACTTGTCCCCAGAGTCAGAGCAAATCAAGAGCAGGTCAAAGAAAACAATCTTAAACTGAGATTTCAAAAGGGAAAATTAGGAGCCTAAGTTTCGATACGCTCTGGTTGAATAGTCTGTATTCACCCTCCAAAGTAGTATCCACTGGACTATAATGTCCCCCTTTTAAAAATCCTTTTTTTTTTTTTTTTATCACCTCTTTAAACCCAAGGTGTCCAAACAATTTCTACAATGAACAAGACATTATTTTTTGGAGCCTAATAGACACATGCAGGAAAAGATTTCTGACAAGATGCTCAAGGTTACAGCTGTGGCTACAAACCTGGCTGGAGGTTCATGGTGAACTGCTTGATATCTGCAGGATGGTTGGGGGGGGGGGGGGGGGGGGGGGGCGGGGCGGGTTGGTGGAAGCCTAAATGGTTTAATTTAGCCACTTCATTTACAAGGTTGGCATTTCTGTCCCTTGCACTAAAGTGAATATTTGTGTCAGTGTAAGTACCCATCGGAAAGTACCGAATTTCTCTGAGACCCCCTTGAGATGTGCCAGATCAAAGGCGAACAGCCATCACTGAGCACGAAACGTGATTAATAGATGTGAGAACCGCAGAGCGCTGAGGTTAACTTCATCGAGTCAGTGTCCAGCAAAGCAAAGCCCCATAAAAACACACTGTTCTCATATGACGAAGAAAAATCCCTTCAGCTATTTGGCAGAGCAGCCAGCACGTCCGATTGGGGATGAAAATGGGAAGTTGCGGTGCTGTGTTGGATGGCCTCCCTGTTCCTGCTGCATGGGTGATTTCTCACATCTTTTTCAGGGGGCAACAACCACTCTCTGCATACTCACAACCAACGTTTCAAGGCTTGAAAACAAGAACTGGTGTACAGAGGCTGTGTCTGCACACACATCCTCCTTACCTGCGCTTGCTGTAACCCTTGTGCATTCAAAAACCCGACAAGTCATTCAAAAAAGCTTCCCAACTCATAGCTGCAAACACTGTGCCTGTGCAAAGTGAAATGCCAACAATTCAGGCTAAATAGTTTTCAAGGCTGCTGTGGAAAACTAGTCACTGGCTAAAAATACACAAAACAAATGTAAATTCCACTCCGATGACGAACATCAGTGGAAAGATTAACTTAAAGAACTGTGTCAAAAATGAGAAGTATTTTAATTGATGGGACAGAGCACGGCTGCTGCTGGTTGGTGCTGGGCAGGCAGGGCTTCAGCAGCAGCACTGAGCAGGACAGAAGGTGATGTAGGAGCGCTCAGCCCCAAAGATGATGCTAACTCAGTAACTTTATATTTTCTTGCACTTATCTTTTTCATTGCGAGGGCACAGGGAGATTAAATCAGTGTCAGACGCTGTCACACACATTTTAAAATTGGTTTTGGTATAAAATGTAGGTGGTTAGCTACTAAAAAAGAAATGGTGTTTGCCTTGTCTTGCCACTGAATATAGTTACTGGTGTATTAGTTAGAGGGGAATTTGAATGTGATAAAGGACAAGGATACAAAATTCGTAACGGAAACTGTAAATCTGTTTCTTGAGCAGCACTGAGGCACACTGGCATTGTAACCAAAAGCCTCTCTCTGCAACTTGGTGATCTTGTCTATTTGCCTATGAAAGAAACAGCTCAGCTTACATGAAATAGCAACACGTTTAGGAGTCTAGTAAATACAGTTTTTTTCTGTATTAAAAAAAAGAAAAAAATAACAACAAAAGGTAAATCAGATATCCCAACCAGAATCCTCAAATTAGATGGACAACCCCCAATTTAGGAAGTGGATGTTGGCTCCACATCCCGACACAGGCCCCTGGGGGATGCCACCTCCCACCACCGCCACCCAAGCACTCTCCCTGCCTGGAAAATACCCATTTTCAAGAAGCAAAATGGCTGCTAAAAAAATACCCACAATGATAACGCCAACCTTCTTTAAGAGCATCGGTGTGGATGGCACCAAGCGGCCGTAATGAACCACCTGCCCTGCTGCGGGGACCCAACGGCGGGGACCTTCCTCGGGCTGCACCGGGCGAGACCCAAACAGCTCCTCCAGTATCCGAGAAACACTTAACGTGTCTCGCCTCCCAAGGTGGTCACCACGATGCACAGCCTGAAGCCTGCAGAGATGCCTCCCCCTGCCCGCACACCCCCCGTGCCGCTGCGTAGCTCCGTTAGTGCTGGCCAGAGAGGAGCCAAAGCGGATCTTGAGGGTGATGTCACTTCTACCCCCTCAACGTCGCACATGCGGACCAGATTGCGAGAGAGATGAACTCCAAAGTCAAATGTGAGCTTACACAAACATTTTTTTTTTTACCCCCCCCCCCATCTCCCTCCTTTGTGCTGATCACAGAGTTGGCAGCTGGAACTTAAGCTGTAATACAGCTCAACTTCTTTATTTTTTTGGCATTCCCCAGTCAGCAACAAATGTCAAAAAAAATGGTGTCATTTGCTCCTTCCATTTAATTTTACTTAGGAAAACATACTCCTTTAGCATCTAATCTCACACACTGCTGAGTAATGTCGGCTTCAGGGCTTGAAGACATCTGCCAGTTTGCAGGATTGGGCCCAGAGGCCAGAAGCTTAGCGGGGTAATGGTACTGCATTGCTTGTCGCAATGCAAACTTGCCTTGAAATCACCAGTAAAATGTATTTACTTTCATATGAAATTTGGGGAGTTGATTTAAGAGCGCTCCCTGTTTCACCAAGGTATCAAATGTCATATGATGCAGTGGTTGTTATGGCAACTACCCTCTTTATATTGAATAGTAAATGGCTACGAAAAAGCCATATAATTTTATGGTTGCTCCCAGGGGATCACATAACTAATATAAAATCTCTCATTTTAATATATTTTCTGCTTCTTTCTTCCTTCCTTCTATTCTTTCAAAGTGAAAAAGCCTTTGAGCTGAGGCTGGCCCTTGTCCCACATCAGGACACTGAACTGAGGCGCAAAGGACCAGAACAAAAACCTGACAATTCAGTCTCCCGCGTGGAAAAAAGAGTGTGTTAGTCAATGAGGCTCTTCCAGTTCACCTTGATTAATATTTAGAGCATTTGATGGCATAAGCCATCCCAAACCTAACTTTTTTTTATGAGTAAACAGTTCAGATATGCCACATGTCAGTACTGGAGTTGCCCCCAGCTGCACTGCCCGGGGTGAATGGGATGGCTCCACGGGACAGATGATGGGAGCGCGGTGCCGCTGCTCTCGCTGCATCCACCTCGGGAGCACCACCCCAAAGCAAGCACTTAAAATCCCAGAATCATGTAGGTTGGAGAAGACCCTTAAGATCATCGAGTTCAACCAAATCTGTTCAGAGAACCTCTATATTCAGCAAAGATCTAAAGCAGCTAAAACACTAGCTCTAAAACTACCTAAAGCTCATCTTATCTATTTTCGATCACCTCCAGGAAACAACTCACCTTGCCCTGCCCAGAGCCAGGGTGGAAGGGGCTCAGCCCTGAAGCCGGCCGGGCTGCTCCCCGCCGGGCTGCCGGAGGAGGAGCCTCCCAAACCCACACGTTTGTCCTGGCAATCCGCACAATGGGGAAAAAAAGAAAGGCTGGAAAATCCTGGGAAAAGATTCAACATGAGCTCAGACAAATTGTTCCTTACGAGAGGGCCAAAGCTGGGATTTTTATTTTTTTTTTCTCAGTCCTTTTTCATCTAATGTCAGCTGAAATTTGTCATAGTGTTTCCTGGCCTTGTGATAGAGCTTTGGTGTGGAGGAGAAGTCCACCTCCACGCTACCTTGTGAGCATTTGTTTCTGAGAGGACAGGACAGGGCGGACCCCGCACGTGTGATCCTGGGACATCCAGGGGTGTGAGAGCCAAAACATCCCTGCACCACCCCACACTGCCACAGGGCCTCGTGTCACCCGTGGACACAAAAGGTCTTTGGCAAGCTGTGACCTCTTCACTTGCCCTTCTCCAAGCCAGCTCCCCGCCCAAGACTGGAAGATGATTTCAGGATCTGATTCTAGTTAAACTTTGCTAAAATCCACTGCCTCATATAAACCAGTAATGTAACAACAAAAAGATTTAACACAAGAGATGTAAATCTTCTTTTCAACCAAGAACTCCACTGGTCGTTTGGTCGTTTCTTACCCAGCTATTTAATTTGCACACTTGTGATCTATTCAACCCTGCAAAACACATGCCAACCCCAGTGGCACAGAGCTCCGCCCCTTCTTTTTTGCAGGAACAAAGCAGACAATGTAAAACTTCACATCAGATTTCATAATTTATTTGGGCATCACTATTTCTCAGATTGGCTGTAAGACATTTCCTAAAATGGATGGGGAAAAAAAAAAAAAAAAGAAAAGAAAATAACCTTTTCATGAATACTCTTTCAGCAGAAGACTTAGTGATGCTCAAAAAAATTGACTTCAAATTTAGGGCTGGACAAAAGGGTTGAAGTTTTAAATAGACTGAGAAAAAAGCTAGTTTAGTAATGGGAGAGATGTATATATATGAAATTCTTAGATATTTCTTATTTTAAAATATAAATATAGGAAAAATATATTTTTATATATATTCCTTATATATATGTATAAGAAATCACATAGATATAAAAGAAATCATATATATAAAAGAAATCTTATATATGTAAATGTAAGAAATCTTTAGCTGACAATAAGGATGTGAAACTGCTCTGTTGCTACAGAGATACTACAGCGTGAGGACAAGCAGGGTGCAGTGAGGCCACATCTCTTCCCACCCAGCAGGACTTTGCCCCGGAGCTGCCACGGCCCCATCCCTCAGGGGCAGGCGATCCCCAGCGCCGCAGCAGGGCCGTGGGGAGGCACAGAAACCTCACACCAGCCCCCAGCGAGGAAACTGCTTGGCCACAAGTCATAAAGCAAACAAATAAAAAAAAATTCTAAATAAAATGTAGGGTTTCATAAGGTTACTAGGACATTAACCTAATTAAAGTGCCTGAGTGTGCCTGACAAGCAAAGGCAGAAAAATGCTAAAATTGAATTAATTGAAAAATGAGAGGGAAACTCCAAGACTAGGGGAAAAATTAAGTCTTTCAGTGATAATCAAATAAAACCAAGTGTGCAAATAATAAACCTGGAGAGAAATAACAAACTCATTGACATTAAAGAGTAAAGCCATTCAGCATTAAAGAGTAAAGCCAGTAAATAGCAGATTTGGGTCAAGAAAAACAGGAATATCACTTAAAATGCTATGACAAGTGACAGACCGTCTATAACATCCTGTAGCTTTAACCGACCTCAGTCGATTACATCTCAGAAACTAAAATAACCTCACACTTTAAAAGTAGATAAAGTCCATTATGGCAATTAAAAGGCACCGTCAGCAGCCAAGGAGCAAGGTAGGTACAGGGTGTGGAACATAACCAAGCTCAGCAATATCAGCAACACTGTGTTGGGGGGGTAGGGATTAAATTAAGTATCTACTTTTGTTTGTCACAATCTCCACTTCTAATCTTTATTTATTACTTGTCTTTTTTTTTTTTTCCATAGGAATAGCTTTATATATTCTGTAAAAAAAAAGAAAAATCATTTCCAATTGATCTGGTCCCAGCTGAAGCCTGCCAGAAATACTGATGTGATACTATCGCCCTTTCCAAGCTGGCCTGGCTGCAGAAGCCCATGAGAAAGGCTGATTCCTCTGGCAGAGGTTTAATTTCAGTGGAGTCATTAACAACAACAGCAACAACAAAAGCAGAAAAGCCTGATGTGATATGCTTGCTCCTCTGCTGTTTTCCAGCGTTACTCCACGCCCACGAGCGCTGGCCTTACGTGGCTCTGTGTGTTCACAGCCTGCCTAAAATCAGGGGGAGAGGGGGCCTGAGAGTAAGATCCAATTTTCTTCCAGATACACTGCATCTGGTGAGACGGGTTTCCCTCGGAGCCACCATCCAGCTCATCGTTAACTCCTCTGGATACTGAAAACCCCACTCAAAAGGTCCTCAGGAGGAAGATCCAAGCAAAGCTGGGCTCCTGCGCTGCCAGCACGTCTGGGACAGCCCAGGAGCCACCGACCCGCAGGCCTCCTGACACCATACCTAGAGCTGGGAGTCTTCATGACTAGTCCTCTCACCGATGCCTGAAAGGCATCCTCATGTCCTCCCTCTCCATCATGTACAGAGTCTCAAACCAAATTATAGTCTGCCCTAATTAACAGTCTCTGCTTCTCTGCAGCAGCCCTTGTGTTTCAGGACACTGCTCAACCCTTGCTGTGTGGTTTCTAGCCCTTGCTGCTCACCCTCACCACCCCTCAAGGTGCATTAAGTACCTTTATGTACATTATTATGTCTCATGAGCTGGAGAGCTGGCTGGGCTGGGAGGTTGTTCGCTGTCAGGCACGGCGTGCTGCCCGGTGCTGGGGGCACTGCAGGCGGCAATCTCGGGGGAGCAGAGACCCTTCCTGGCACCCTCGCCGGCTCTGCCCGCTGTTCGGGCCCAGGGCAGCACTTGCAGGGTCTCAGGGAGCCAGGGCTGAGGGCCTGAGTGTGCCGGGGGGTTATTACAGCTATCTGTGCCCCAGGCACTCATGCGGTGCTGCTCAGCACTGCAAGTGGGACAGAAAAGACATGATTTTGCTTCAAAGAGCTGCCAGTCTCAGCAGCTTGAGTCAGGAGATAAAGAAAAGCCCAAACAGTGAAACAACAAAAAAGCCTGATTAGCTGAAACGAGTTGCACAGGAGAACAACCTCACCACGGGTCCAAGCCGAAGCCCCTCATCAAACCCCCCCGTGCCCCTTTGGCAGCTTCACACCCTCCCTGAGCATCCTTCACCTGCTGGGCCCGGGAGCAGGAGCTGCCCACACCACCCCGCAGCTCACCGGCCATAAGGACCATCTCACAGGCGCCCTCCACCCTGCTGTTTACATACTTTAAACCTCTGAAGAAAGTGGAATTCCATTCATGAGCATTTATCACTACAGAGATGCTCGTCAGGACTCGCTCGGTGTTTCCCCATATGCCCTGAGCTAACCTTCTGAAAGAAATACAAGTATTCTGTTATCCTTTCCAACGGAGAGGTTATTTTTGTGCATCATCTAGGGCTGCTATTAGCCAACCGATCTGTTAGCACTCGCAATGATATAACCTGGTTAATGATGAAGGTGTTTTTCACCTGGAAAACACTGCTAGGTGCTTCCTAGGCAGAATACCCTGGGAATGGGTAAGGGATGTGCCACCCTTGCACAGCTTGCTGGCACTTAACAGAGTATCTTTGCCTCCACAGACAGACCATATGCAACTGCCTCTCATTCACGTGGCATTAGAGAGCGAAGCATCGGCTCGGCCAGAATCACTAACCCCATCACTCACCAGCCCTGCATAAATCAGAGACTCTATCAGCCTGATTATCTCTGCATGTAAAGATTTGAAAATACATAAATTAAGATTTTACTCTAAGCATAGGTGGCTTACAATGCTTTCTTTAGGATCAGATAGACCTCGCTGTAGCTAAACATTACAGCGGCTGCTGATTTCTTAATCCATTCTCAACATGAGCATTTCTCAGTTGTTAAGCCTGGTGTGAAAGAAGCCTTTCATGGTCAAAAAATCCCTCAAGAGGAAAATATACAGCCCACATTTTCAGGCCATGGTGCATGAGCTGGGCACAGGCTTACCTGCCACAAAACCTGCTCAGCCAGAGGGGTTTGCAGGAAGATTACAGGGCTCTGCACTTAATTTCTTCTTACTTAAAATCTTCACTTTTTTATGTGTCTGCATTGAAAAAAGCCTCCCATGCCTCTGACTGTAACTAATAATTTACCGCAATAGATAACTGGCCAGTGGAAGAAGCAGGAGCGAGGTTTTTGAGACTGAAGAGGAACGGTTGGTGACTGGGTTTTATGGGCTGGGTGTCACAAAGTGAGGATTTCCAGCGCCACCTGTAAGGCATCCCCTCCCACCAACACAGTAAATAATCTTCAATCTAATTCTGTGGATTGCAGCAAGGGCTTCAGCTCCATGGCTTATTAATTAAGCTGTTTAACTTACTTATTTTAAGCCTCAAATGTACCTACAGTTCTCTTTACGGACTCCATGGGGCTGCTTGTCCCTGACGTTAAGCATTACAGCACACAGAGTCAAGGCATGGATTCATTTATCAACGAATTCACTGAAATAATGCAAAATTTCTGCCTGTTTATCTTTCAGGTGAGATCCCAGGTACCAGGCTCAGAGGAGCTGCACCCCATGCCATGCTGTATTTGCCCTTCAAATCTGGGTCCCCTCCCATGCCACACAGGGTGGCTGCAGATGAGGATGGAGCCCAGCAGCCTGTTGTGCTTCAGCAAACCCACAAAATCCATCACATCTTTCTTGTGAGACCCCCGTAACCCCCCCCATGCCCCAGTCTGACCCCCAGAATCAGCTCCCCACACCCACTGTGGCACGGGAGCTGGAAGAGCTCCTCTCTTTTTTTCACCCAAATAAGGGTCTACCAAAAAAAATGGTTAATCCAGAAAAAAAATATTTAGCGCAAAGATATTTCACCACGCACCTCTCCCCCACCTCCTCGCCCCTCCTGCCCCCAAGCAGCAAGTGGTTTCTGTCCCACCCCGCGTATCAGAGCACGGCAGAGGCTGGAGGGATTGCTCAGACGCAGCAAAGAGCTGCAGGTGGCTCTCTGGGATTTTGGGATGCCAGGAGGAGCTGGAACCTGGGATGGTGGGATCCAGGTAGGGAGCCCAGTGCCGTGACACCTGCGGGTGCCCGCAGCGGCCGAGGGTGCCAGGGAGGGTGAGCTGACACGGCTCTGGCTGGGCAGCTGCCCGCACACCAAAAAAAGCACCAGCGGCAGCCTGCAGAAATCATCGCTCCGCGTGGTTTTGAGGTTTGGAGAAAATCAAAGACAAAAGGAAATGGCAGGCAGGCTTCGCTGGACCATGAGAAGGCAAACAAACGCTGTGGGTTTTGTGACTTGTTTTTCTTAGGGAGCTTTAAGAGAGCGTTTGCAATGGCTGGGAACAAATTCCTAGAAATGAGAAGCTGTTATTATTCATAATGCAATGCCTTCGCAGGCAGGGCTGGGAGGACTGCGCTGTGCCGGGCAGACGCCTCGCAGGCACTGCCTGGCCCAGGGACATCAGCCACCCCTGCAAGAGCAGAACAGTTCTCAGCATGAACTGATCGAAGATTCACACTCGCCTGGTACAGATGCCAGCTCTCCTCTGTGCACACAGCAAAAAGTGGAGTACCACTTCTCTAAAGCAGATGATTAGTTTAGAAGCCTAATGAGGAACGGTCTGAGATGGGGCTAAATCCCATTTAGCCAGGCAGGTTGTCAGTGCCTGAGTCGCACAGAGACCTTGGGCACTTCAAACAGGTTAGTCCAGGCTTTTTCCTACCAGTGCAAGACGGAGCGTGCTGGGCTGTGCACGAGGCAGGACACACATGACACGAGGGGGCTTGTTTGGAGCATGGTCACTGCATCGTGCTGCAGCTATCACGCCAAAACCAAACCAGGGTCCTCTCTGTGTCACTAGGGAAGCTTTGTGGGAGGACAAACAGGCTGTTTATTAAAAGCGGGCGGCAGGAGAATCTTCCCTGTTAAAACGTGGTGTTAAAATCGCAGTTAAAAAATGACAAAGTCAGGAAAAGCAAACGTTTAAAGTTGCAAAACCAACACTGCACATCCTGTTTGTTTTACAGCCACATCGAACATCCTGTATGTTTTATGGTTTACATTTTACAGCGTAAACAGCCATATATTAAGCTACACAGTTAACCAAGAGAAAAACATGGGAGTAAAGAAATGCCCCGTGCAAAGCAAGCAGGTCAGTACGGCTGCCGACACCGAAACGTCGACATTTGTGGGCTTTATGTAACTTTTACTGTGCAACCCTTAACACAGTTGTTTTAATTTCATTTCTGTGGTGCTTTGCCCCTTAAAAAAGAGTGAAGGGGAAAGATCGCCTGTGATTAATAACGTCAGCATTAAATGGTCCTGATTAGCCTTTGAAGTTCACACATGTTTCACTGGGGTCAGTAGGTTGGGGAAGAGGGTCAGTTCCCGGCGCTGATGCCGGCTTCGTGCGGGGCTGGGTTATCCCCGTGTCACGCTGCCAGAGCCCGGCTCTGCCACGGCACCGTGGCGGCGACACGCGGGATCGGCGTGCTTGCTTTTTGAAGTTTGAAATTTGCAGAAAATTCCGAAAGCAGCAAAAATCCTGATTTTTTTTTCACAGCGTTTTAAGCTAGTAGGATCACCCTGCCTCTGGAGTCAAGCCCATAAAGCTCCGCCTGATTTAGCTGTGTCAGAACTGCACTTTCTGCACAGCTTCTAGATGGCATCAGGACAATTGGCTCCACGTGAAAACCTGCTCTTTAGAGGCTTGATGCATGGTCATTTTGAGCAAAACAGCTACACCCCTTCTTCCTCTGCACCTTTCTTCAGGACCTTTTCACAGCCCCCCTCACCCCCCAAACTGCTGCTGTTTAAAAGAGTGGCAGGTTAAAAACCACATTTGATGATACAAAGTAGACTGTCTTACCTGTGGTACTAGGTGGACTGATGGCACTAAACTTAAAAGGATTTTAAACTCTATCTTCCCTTCCTCCAGCCAGCAAGGTTTGTTTATTTTTACGTGACTTTCAACTCAGACAGTGCAAACCAGACAGGTCCGTATTTTTATATGCATTATCTAAGCACTCGTTCGCCTGGCAGGCTGGAAGGGCCCTTGTGCTAAGTTATTAAATGCACTGTGGTAGATAACTGTGTACTTCCCACTTTTGCATTCGCAATACAGATGAATTAAGATTTTCCAAATAAAATACTTCATCTTTTATACGGCTGCCAAAGCCAGCTTGGAAAATAATAAGTTTATGCAACCTGTTTCTGCAAGCTGTATGTACCACGCGCAGCAACAGCCGGGCTGAAAATCCCACAGCGCTGCCTGGAAAGTTCCTGGGCAGAAAAGAAAAGGTCGGTGGCATCCGGCAGGCAATGACTGAGCAAGTCAGAGGCTGCATTTCCAAGAGCAGGGGAAGCATGCAGGCAGCAACGGCGGCCCCCCCTCCCTCAGCATTAAACACTCCCCCACCCAGCTGCACTGGCAGCACAAAATAAATGTTGCTCCTCACTATTAAATTTACTAAGACATCCCAACCAGCATCCTTGTTAATAAATTCACTGTGACATCCCAACCAGCATCCCAGTCCAGACACAAATTCAGCATCGCGGGCCCACCTCTGACCAAAACCCTTGCAGAACGTCTCTCTTACATGTCCAAAGGGATCCAGGTGGTTGTTGGTGAGTTTTAGCTTCTGAAAGGACACCAGCTGCCGCATCCAGTGCGCTCCCGTGGCCGGTGAGTCAGGGTGCACGTACAGCCGCCCCGGCATGGCCGGCTCTGCCTTTCCAGCCACCATCCTGCAAACACAGCGGTTACAGATTGCATCACCTCGGCAGCGGTCACCAGCCTGGACGTAGGAGAGCATTTTGTCCTTGGACTCAACCCAGCAACCCTCCCGTCAGCCCTGGGGGGGACACGCTGGGGCACGGGGGCTTGAAGAAGCTCCTGCTGCTTTGGGGGTTTCAGGGCTCCTCATTTCAGCATCACAGGCTGGCAGAGTAACGCCGTCTCTGCTCCCTGCAGCATTTCCTCGGGGCAGTGTCACTACATGGCAATTGCGTTGGCATTGGTCAAGGAGGAAATCGCACCTGGGGTTTTGGAGAGGATGAAGCCTTCAAAGGTCATTCTGCAAGGGGAGATGGTCTCACACACTTCCCCAGGAGAAGGTACCCAGGAGCAGGAGCAGGTACCAGCGTGAGTGCACATCCTCCACCGCCACGCAGGGCTCCCACAGCCCCTGGGCAGGCAGCAGCTCCGGTGGGAAGGGGCTGCTCCCCGCTCTGGAGCTGTGTGCTGGCACACAGTGCTGCCCCTCGTACCCTTCTGCCAGCTCCCCTGGCCCCCACACCAACACCACCAACAACTCTCACGGACACAAGACCCAGCCATAAGACATCACTTAATGGCAACTCCTCCATTACTGTGCATTGTTCTCCTCTTATAAAACACCAATAAAAGCAATATTACCAAAAACAACAGAGACTTTCCAGCAGCAATAAAATGAAAAGGGGAAACAGCTCTAGGGCTGGCAAAAGCTAAATTAAACAGAGTTAACAACTATCCATCATCTAGGGCTTAATAGTTAAAACACAAAGTGGCCACCACACCACGGAGCCCCTCAGTCCACTCCTCTTACCCAGCGGCACTCCAAGACAAAAGCAAGCGGAAAAGGGATTTTTTAAAACTAGAGCAGCCTTAATGTGCAAGTAAATTATTACAGTTTTATGGGATGTCACCAGGCTCGTTCCCATTAAGATGACTATGAAGTTTTCCATTGCTCATCTTTTCACCAGGCAGCAGTTGGTGGAAGGGTTTGGGAAAAGCACAGAATAGTCGCAGTGAGGGAGGCTGCTGGGTGTATTTGGGGTAAAAATTCCTTTGGCAGAAAGCAAAAATCATAGCTGCCTCTCGGTTAAGTAACTTTACTGTCAAAGGCATGGGGAAGGGAATAATAACAGAAGAGAAAGAAACTCCAGAGGAAGAATGAATTGAAGGAAAGAAAACCTCTAAACTAGATCTGGCTTTGGACTGCGATAGGGGGAATTGCTGCTCCCTTCGTTTGCCAGATCAGCGTGGCTTTAAGTAAACCACCTCACATTTTGCTTTATAGACTAAAAGCAAAATATTACTATAGAAAAAAAGGAATTTAAAACTTTTCTTGACTCATGATACCTAATTTTTAAGGCCAAAATGGACCATTAGATCACCTAGTCCAGCCTCTGGCATAATGCAGGCTGTGGCTTTACCCTCTTACACCTGCACATGGCCAGATAACTTATGCTTGACCTAAAGCATCTCTTCTGAAAAGACATCCAGTCTTGAGGGCTTTGGAAACGAACAATCCACCACCTCCATTAGCAGTTTGTTCCAGGAGTTAATTGCACAGCCTGTTAAGAGTATTTTATTTTATATTTATCTGGTTTTCACTTCCAGCCATTGGCTCTTGTATCTATCGCTGCTCCACCAAAGAGAGCTCTGGGATGTTGGCATCTCTCCTGTGGGAAGGTATTTGTGCTGGTTTCTGAGTCTGCACAGTGAACAGTCAATCCAATTGCAATTTTCTTATGGAAAAGAAGGCAAACAGAAGTGTTCTCTTACCATTTGTTGTCACAGAATTTATACCGGTGGTCATCAGCCGGGACAATGTCAATCAACAGGATGTACTTGGTCTTGGGGTTCATTCCAGTCACTTTAACCTTGTAACTAGGAAACATCCTCCTTAGGAAAAGCAAAGGGTTAACACATTAGTGAGCGACCTGGAGCAGCGCTGGAACTGATGCAAACTGGGAGCAGCACCCCAAAAGGCAGATCCACCGCGTGATGAATTCACACTAACACAAATGAGCTACAAAACATTATTGCTGCTTATACATCACCTGAATTAAACTCACTCTTTCCAGAGCATGGGCTGCACAGGGCTAATGCAAAATGGGGCCAAATATGGATGAGGGTATACAGAGTGGGGTTATGGGCCAGTGCCAGGAAAAGGTGGGTGTAGAGAGAGATATGGGGGGGTCAACACATCCCTCCTTATGGGAGGGTCAGGCAAGGAGCCCTCATTACCCTGGGAGGCTCCACATGGCTTACGGCAGCCTCAAAAATGCAGATTTCTTGTTGTCACAAAAGGGCATGAAAAGTCATGAGATCTGACTACATGTCAAAAGAAACTAAGCACATGCAGCTTTCTCATTCACACGTTCCCAGTGTCCACGACACCAAGTCCCACCACTACTCCTACGCAGTAGCTGAACCTGTGTTCCCTTCAACAGACTGAAAACCGAGGATTGGTAAAGCCTGGGGGGAGACTAAGGGTTAAACCCTGCAGTGGTGCAGACAGCCACCGCTCTTCTGGCCTTCCCAAATTTCCCAAATTCACAGCAGCCTGTTAAACCTTGTTGGAGCCAGGAGCATGGCAGAGCTCTGTGCCAAAAATGCATCCGTCCCACTGATCTACCATTGACTTTAGTGGACACATAGCAACCAACACCAAACAGTGAACATCACATAAACCAGTGCATCATTAAAGAATGTTTACATAGATCTTACATATCTGAAGAATCTTTGCTATATTAAAGAATATTTTTTTGTAAAGCTATGGCCGTGAAACCAGTATACATCATCATGTCTTGTGATCCAAAGGAGATGGCCCTGATGGGTACAGGCACTGCCATAGGCTTCCCAAGCCCTCGAGACTGCATCAGCAGCCAGGAATTGCAGGATCAGGCACTTCACATCCTCAGAGTAACTATTTTCTTGGCTCCATCTTCCCAACCTCCTCCTCATCCAGTAAAAAAACAAGTCAGTTGAGCAAACTGGCTCACCACAGCCTTCAAGCAACTAGCCAGAACAGAAAATTCTCCTTTCCACCAGCGTAAGGAGAAGGAGGATGAGAATTGCTGGAGTCATTCTAATTACACTAATTAACAAGGGCCCAAATCCTGATGTCGTTTCTCCATCGGACGTCAAGGCCACTTTGCCTCCCGCCTATTTCCCTTCTTCCCCTGCGCGTTGCCCCCGTGACCGGCCGAGCTGGCCCAGGCCTGCAGCACCATTTTGTCGCTGCTTGGGGAGAAGGCAACAAAATGGGCCCTGTTCGAAATCATTTCAATTGACTCTTTTAACCGCCCTGCATAAATTCCAGATGTTTACCATGTAATTAGCCGGGACTAAAAAGGGGTGGTTTACCAATGTCCGTATTTGATTTTCATTCATAAACTCTGCACTCCTCTTAACCTTGTCCTCCTACAGGTAAGCACCTGGATAAATACAGTAGGACATTTCAATTTGTGAATACACAGCCCAATTCACACATTGAAAAAAATTGCATAAGGAATCCAATCTAAATGCCAAGATTTTTTTTTTTAAATTAGGCCTTAAAATGACATTTAAAAATGAAACAAAAAAAAGAGGAGAAATTGATTAAAAACCAGAGATGGACATGATTCGACAGTTACTGCATCGTACCAGGCAAACATCCTGCATGGGGGATTTTTATAACATCTAGCTTCTGAATTTCTTTTTTTCTCAATCATTTCATTTACTGTAGAACATCCAAGCTGCTAAAGTAGCTGGACTGATATATTGTAAATGTTAAGTGCTTTTTTAATGGCATTTAAAATTAAGCTTCAGCATATGGAGTTCATATAGCATGGACATGCCTGCGTTTATAATGTTCTTTAGTATAGCCCTCTAAAATAAATACAAAGAGCCAAAGTACTACTATAATATATACAGCTGAAATTCTTTAAGGATAACAAATGGGGACTCACATCTGATTGAAGGTGTTGCTTAACTTGCAAACCGCTCGCTATCTTGCAGTGGTAGCATTGTACTCGGCAGTCGACAGACCCAGCTACAACCAAGTTTGCCAACTCTCCGCATTCTTTTCCAGGAAAACATGGGGTAGATTTTAGCAATTTGGCTGTGCACGGACATTTCATCATTATTATTAGCTGCTGCATTTTGGCCTTAAAAAAAAAATATGCAACTAATGTGCTGTCCAGGGACTTGTCAGTTTAATTTTCTTAATGAAAACATATTTCTCAACCCCTTGGCAGAGGCTCATTTAGTAAATATCTCTTTGCAATACGATACAAACATGGGTTGTGCATTTCTGGTGGGAAGGCATGACAAGCTGAAGAGCTGGGTCCAAGAAAATGCAGTCATAGAGTTTCAATTAAAAAAAAAAAAAAAGCAAGAGAGAGCACCTAATATCATGTCCTGGCCCTTATTAAATGTCCCATTTGAAAGAGGGGAAAGAAAACCACAGCGGAGGCACTGGGCTGCACCAACCCTGCCCGGGAGCGAGACCGTGCCTACAGTGGGTCTATACAGCTCCCCGTCAGCCCTGGGAAAGGGCCAAAAACCTGCCTGCTTCCCCAAATTTACTACAGGTCAATGGAGCTACTCACAGCCATGGGTTCTACGCTCAGTAGTAGCTTTGCATAACCAGCCCCTCTGCCAAATCTCTGCAGGCAGGAGCTCTCGGGCGGATGGGCGTCTCCGCAGAGGATGCTTCTCTTCGGCCAGCTTTCCCTGACAATAGCTTGCTTCATCATCTGTTGCTCGGGGACCAGCAATGGCAGAAGAATAACCCAGTGCTGCAATAAAAACTTGCCAATGTCTTGCCAAGCTCTGGGAAAGCTCAGCCTGGCTTTGGTGGGAGGTCTGAAGCAAGACCCGAGCAGATCCACAGTTTACCCACCCTCCTTCCCGCTGCCACGCAAGACTCCAAACTGGGTGAGAGCTTCGCTGTGTGGAAACTGGTTACAAAAATTGGGAATTTGGGGCTTCCCGGGGAGTGTGTCCGAGCAGACGGCATCTGATTCTCAGCAACGCCTTCTGCACCAAGCGGGGAAGCTCACCGAGGTGAAGCGCTGGGCAGGTGTGCAGCACAGGATAAACCAATTATTAGGTGAAGTTTAAGCCACCAGTAATCAGGAGATTAAAAGCAGCAATTCCTGGCTTCATCATCTTTTGTTCAGACCCAAAGCCTGGTCGGACACGATGTCCAGGGCTGCAGCAAATGCCCTGAACGTGCAAAGGCTGCTGCCATCCCTGAGGTGGGGGAGTCCAGGAAGAGACCAGTTTCTTCCCCTTTATGCTCTTTTTTTTTTTTTTTTTGAAAGCCAGACAAGGTGTGTGTCTAACCCACCAGCACACAGTAGGTATGATGGCTGCTCCCAGCCAACACCAGGCAGCCAGTGCGGCCGCTCAGTGAGCGGGAGCCACAGAGCCACCACCAGCCCTGTGGCTCCCCTGCCCGCCCAGGGACTGGCCACGAGCCCACGGCACGCCTGGGCAACAGCCGGCAGGAGCACAAGCAGCCAAGCATCACCCCGACAGCCTCTTCTGCAAAACACCGAGTCAGACTCCAATTTTGGACACATTCAAAACCCACTTCTCCCTCCCTCCCTCCCTCCAGCTCAAGGCAGTGAAGAAGGGACCATCCAGGCTCCTCAGCACCACCCTGATGGTCTCCTACACCCCTCAAAGCTCTCCGCTGGGTTTAGTGTCTCTGACAAGCACTTTTCTACCTCTCTCCCCACACTGGCAGGGGCATAGCGCTGCCGTGCGATAGCCGCAGCTCTCACTGCCCTTCAGAGGGGAAAACTTAAATCAGTTTTTACATTCAGACGAGAAATCTGCCCTCAGAGAAAGCGATCACAGGAGAAGGGCTATGGTGCCTCACTCCTGTGCGAGCGGGACATCTGGTACAGCATTAAAATATCACGGTCTGGCACCTGGTTGCTGGGAGCCGAAGTGCAGGGTGATGCCCAGGGGAGGGCAGAGGGGCTGAGCCTGGCTCTGGGGACGAGCAGAGGGAACGGGGCCGGTGTCACCAGGGCTTGGCACCGCACTGTCACAGCCCTGGCTAAACCCTTCCCCACAGCTCCGTGCAGATGAAATGTAGCAAAACCAGTAAAAGCCAGGAAAATAAACAAGCAGCACAATTCTGTAGCCCTCCCAAGCTTCAAAGATGATGTGCGAGTGAATTATTTGTTCTGATAATGAAGCAGTCACTGCTTAGCTAAGTTTATGCTAGGCACATTTTATCTCTACATGATATTCACAAATTGTTTTAAAATGAACTGTTAGAATAAGCATCTCTTGTTTATTTATTTATTCTATTACTATCCAATCCCCTTAACCATGAAGCAGTTACTGACATGGAGCCAAAGCTTCTATTATGTTCAAACAAAGTTTAATTAATGTGTAATTGGTTGGTTGGATTTGGAAGAAAGCGATAAGAGGAAAGCTTTGCTTTCGTTCGGAGCAGCAGTTCCCAGCCTTTCGGGCTCTCCAGGCTTGGCCACTTCGTGGGCATCTTGTGTTTTAATCCCCGTGTGAGCTGGCCTGGTTGCTCCTGGAAAGCTGGGCGACTGCAAGGTTCCCAGGTCCTATAAAGTCTTACTTTTGCACAGGGGACAGCAATCCAGTGCAGCCAGAAAAGCCGAGAGCATCAGAGCTGATCAAAGAGCTCAAAGCACTCATCTGAGCACTGACTGCCCGTGCCACGCTGCACGCCAGGACATGTGTGTCCCAGGGACGCTGGCTCATGTCTTGGTACTGCTGGGTGACAAGGTGGCCTCTGCAAACCCCTTGGGCCTCACCATCCTCCTGCTCACAAGGATTTGATCTGACTTTCCATGCTTAGACGCGAACATCATTTCTGATGCTCCTACTCATACAGGGGAAGTGGTTTCTTTGACCAGCACGCGGTAAGCAGGGAAGCCATGGGGAGCTCAACCGGTATTTCCATAGAGAAAACCGCATGGAAACAAGACACCTGAGGCCTGTTGGAGCAACCCAAGTCATGTCCTCACCAAAGGCTGTCAGTGCTCTCTGAAGCCCATAGAAATGTGTGCACTGGTGCTCACTGCCTGTCCCTGTGGTGTTGGTGATGCTTCCGATACTACTGAGTGCTTCCTTCTGTCCCTTCAAGGGTAAAAATGTCCCCCAGTCCTTCAGCAGCTCAGCAGCTGAAGTCCTGTTTTCAAAAAGAGTTTCAGTAAGACAAAGCTTTCCAAAGACAAACAGCGATTTTACAATCCTTGAGTTTGGGGTGGTCAAGTAAAGCGAAGACTGGATTTTCAGAAGCTGTCTGGAAAGGTGATGCTTATGGCATATCAGGTTGTGAAAGAATCAGAAAAACAAGAAATCACTCAACATCTTGGCTAACAAGCCATATCATGGCTGAAAGACCACCTCCTCAGAAGCTGCTGGGCATGCCGAGATGCCTCCAGTGATGGTTTCAAGCACTAAGGCAGATGACATGCCTACATCCCTGACTAATGTGGCCCCAAATTCTTCTTGAGAATTGGCCATGGCTGCTTAAGGATGCTTCTTCATGTCTTCATTGTTAGGAGGGAAAGGAATGGTGTGCAGAGGCTTCAAGAACCACATTTCCATTCTGATGACCTTTCTGCTTTTTTTCCAATTTCCCTTCTTTTGACAAGTATTTCTTCCACTGACTTAACGCATCTTTAAAAATAATATTCTCCGGGGCAGATTAAAACAAATTTGGGGATGTCAGCTGTTTCTTTTAGCCTTTTAAAATGGCATTTCCTTTTTGATAGATTCTTGCTTTCAGAAAATACTTTAAAGAGATCAAAGAGTTTTTCAACAGGGTCCCATTTTCCCAGTGTATCCTAGCCCTCAGTCCCTTATTTCTCTTATCACCCACGCCACTCCGCTATGACGCTCTGTATACAAAGTAAGAGCAGTTAACTTTGAAGTGCTGGATTAGCCCATGCCAGATCCTTGCCTCAGAATAACAAACAATACAGGTTCAACAGGAGTTCTCATCAGTAGTTCATTTTTCATCCCCAAATTCACTGTCACTAACACAAGCAACATTGAACTCTCAGTCTATGGACAGATAGGAGAGATTTATCTGGTGGCAGGACCATGACCTAGTGATGAGAAGGTCAGACAGTTAAGGGATTTTTATATTTTGGAATGGCGAGGTTATGTTTTTTTCTTCTGGCTAGCGCATCTAATTTTTAAATAAAACATTGTTTCTCACATACTTGAGAACTTGGTTAGCTGGATGGCTGCTTTCATGGTCTAGAAACATTTCCTCTTTGCCCCATGGTAACTTGAAACACGGGCAGGCTTCTTGCCATGAGATGCTTCTCCAGTGCTTTCATTTTGTGGCAACTGAAGTTGAGCAGAAAAGGTCCCACGGTGCCGGAGGATGGGCGAGGTGGGTGCCAGCAGCCCCCGGCAGCACCAGCAGCACAGCCCAAAGGTACATCAGAGAGGAGCTGTGCAAGAACGTGGCCAACAACCCGGTGCTGCAGCATTTCAGGGCAGGTTTGCTCCCTTGCCAGCCCAGCTCCCTCGGTGATGCAGCCCCCCCAGCTGCGGGGGCTCCGCGGGGGCTTTTGGAGGAGCCGTGGGCAGCCTTGGCCGTCAGTGCCAGGCCATGCGCTGGCTCATCGCTGCAGAGCAGGAGATGATCCACAGCCCCTGTGCCCAGGAGCCTTCGAGGCAAAGGCAGAGCCCCAGCGATGGTGGGGATGTTCCCCAGCTAGTCTGGGCTTGACCAAACCCTTCCCTGCAACCCTGGCCAGCTCCAGTCTAAGGACTAGCCGGGAAAGCTTTGGGAACACCCTTAATCATGAGCATCCCATGTCTAACAAACTAAAAGCAGGGATTGCTGTTTGAAGAGAGAAGCGTGTTAAAAACTAAAATCCCATCCCTGCCCTACTCGGCGTGCATGAGCTCTGTCTTCCTTGCCAAAGCTGTCGACATCTTTAGCAGCACAGCCAAGAGCCATTGGAGTTTGTTCCTGCTCCTTTCTCTAAAAGCAGGAGTTTGCCCGAACAGGGTAATTCCAGGACCTTGAATTTAGGACTAAGCAGATCAAACATTCCTTAAATATCTACTTTATTTCCAAGTTTTAAATTGACGGCTCACATTCCATCACTGATCTTGGATATTAAGGTTTGCTTTTGGATCAAAAACCTTTAGCAGAGATTCTTGTAACTGCCTCAAAAGATTCTGGACAAATATTTCCCTTTAATTGTAATGAGAACTGGGCATCCATATGCCCTACAGAGCCATGGAAAATTTAACTTTTAAAGGATTATTCACAGAGGAAAGCTGCACCAGCTTAGCCAAAGCATTTATACTTCTTCAGACCTTGATGTCCTAAAAACTAGTTTTATTTTGGTTTACTAAAGTTGATTAGGAACAGATTTTTTTGAACTGAAATAAGCCACTTTTAAAATGAAACTTGAACATCTAAAGGAGGTTTGCGTCTTTTCCACACATGCAAGCTGCTTTATTGATTTTTTTTTTTCTGTGCAGTATTTTCCTACATACGCTTCTTAAAACCTGCTACCATAAAGACTGAAGCTGTCTTTGTACCTGTGCACATCCTGCGCTCCAGCCAAAACTCAAGTTCAGTATCTCGAGCTCCTGTTCACATCTCTGGGATGGATATGCTACCACAGAGGAATGACACATTATTTTCTCTTCAGTAACTGTTCACAAAAATGTGACTAGACATGCTGTGAACTGGTATTTTTTACTGATTAGCTTCATCAAATTGTTTATCCCTGGCAATATCTGGATAGAAACTGCAATGCTGCAAAGACTGGCACCTTGGAAAAAAATAGGGAACAACTAGAGCTAAATAAAAGCTAACAGAAAGAAAGAAATCCTGAGCCAGGAAGACTGTGTAAGCAAAGATTAACTCCCTGCAGAAATAAGGTCTGGAAGATGAGATTTCACAAAGAATTATGAGACAAAGTGGGGTTTGCCTCAAGATTAAAAAAAAAAAAAAAAAATTACAATTGTTCAGTTAAATAATAGCACATAAGAGCAAGAAGATGAAATCGGATTTATAATGAAGTCTCGTTTTCTTTCTGCTTTACCCACCCCTCATACAACTTCATCACCACGGACTGCCTAAACTCCAGCAGGAAAGGTGCGCGCCTTGCTAGGACAGGCTGCGGCTCTGCAAAGCCCGACGGGCACATCCAGAGCGATGCAGGGCACAGGGGGGCTCTCAGCTGCACCTCTGCATCTCCATCCTCCAACACACCCTGTCCCCCTTCTTACCATCTACACTGATTTTATTAATTTGATTTAATAGGACCTCACCGCCTGGGAAATGCCTTTTTTTATATTTTTTTTTTTTTTAAATAAACAGGAGGATTTGCTAACAATTATAGGCTTCTTTATAAACACAGGCATGCACAGCTCGATGCGGGTGCTGGGCTCATTCACCCCTCCCGGGAAGGCGACCCCGCCGAGCTGGGAGCGGGAGCAGGAGCGGGGAGCGGCGGCAGCCGCCGCGCCGGGGCTCAGCGGTGAGAGGCTGCTCGGAGGAGCCAGCCGGGCTCGCAGCCACCCGAACAACGGGGTTTCATCTGCAAACGGCAGCAGCCTTTTTTCCGAAAAAGCTGCTCTGCAAAATGCCACTCGCGATGGCCAGCGCTTAAAGAAATCACGCGTGGCCCGTTTTCTTTTCGTTTCCCTCCAGTTTAGGCAGCAGCCCTTGGGTACCTACAGCTCCAGGCAACGGCAAAGATGGGGCAATTTTTGCACTATATATAATTCAGCCTTTAAAAACCATCCACAGAAAATCCTCTGGAGCAGAAATTCATAATTAGAACAAACCTCAAATAGGAGGAACCTGATTTATGGAGCCCAGCGTCCCATCCTCTGGGCGCTGCGATGGGCAGGATTTTATGTCTGAAGGAGGCGAGCGGTTTTATGCAAAGTTCAGGGAACTCTGCTAACATAAACTTTTTATCTTGTGATGATCCTTTTAATATAAAATAATCTCTTTTTTTTTTCCCTCCCACAATGAAGCAGTTGAACATTAAAAAGATAGCGAGTGCATTTTAAAGATGTTTCCACTTTATAAATCAAGTTTTCTTGGCAACAACATGATTTCTATTTCAATGCTGAGCTTGCTGTGTTCTCCTAATGTCTCCTACAGATCAGTCCTAAGAGGGAGTAATAATCCCCCCAAAGTAATTCTCAGCCCTAAATTCTCGATAATTTATAGTTGGCTCGTTCTGTGGAGCTCTACAAAGAATGAAACAAATGACTCCCCCTCTGCCCCCCCACTAAGTTATCAATATTTGCCTTGTTTATACAAAAAGGCTATTTTACACCATTGCCATGGAATTAACGCTTCCGCTGAGCTTTACATTTCCTCTCCATTGAGTGAACTTGTCATTAAAGTCACTTTTTTTTTTGTTGTTTGAAATTTAAAAATCAGGCTTCAATTTCTTTTCGTTTGTGCCCCTTGAGGTCAGACAGACCGACATTTAAGTGATTTCAAGTAACTGCATTCAGGGACATCTCTGTGCCTGCTGGGAGGGGGATTAGAGTCCTAATTAGTGCCTGCAATTAGCCGTTTTCCCTCTTCTCCCCCCCCCTCCCCCCTCATGCTAAATGCAAGTGCATACAAATCTCCATTAACCATCATTTTTTTAATTGGGTCAAGAGGAGGTTTATTATTGCTACTCTTTATTTAAATAGCTTGGGTAAAATAAAATCTGCATGAAGTAATAATTTTCATTTCATCATTTGCATTACAATTAAGGGCATATTCCTGCTTTTGAGCTGCCCTGCTCTCAGACACGAGTGGCTCAGCCTGGCACTCCTTACGAACGAAGAGACTTCAGCGATCACGGGATTTAAGTTGCTTGATTTAATTTTTTTTTTTTTCCTGCCGTCCTCATACTAATTATTTTGTGCATTTTTTGCTTTTGGTGCTGCTGGAGAGCCCGGCCCAGGCCAGGGCAGGATTAGGCTCTGCTCAGCCCCAGCCCGGCAGCATCGCCCGGGGCCAGCGAGCCGGGCAGTCCTTGGATCACTCCTAACACTGATCAAAACTTTGCCCTTTATTTTAAAACCATTTGCAGCTGGACACAGAGAAAAGAAATTAAGTGACTATTTTGTTTCATGTTATTCATCAGCATTTCAGCTATTTTTTTACTAAAAACTATTAATGCAAAAATTAAAATGCTCTTAGCTTGATGGTGCTGCACTCATTTTCACAAATGGAGAATTCGGCTTAGCTAACTCACAGAACAAAGTTTTGTACATCTTGGGGTCAATCCCCCCATCCACATGTTCATGAAAGGTGACTACATGTGCACTGCCAGCTCCACCGGACAAAGAATGTGGGGCTGAGCCCCATACATATGGATTTGTTTAAACAATCCACGTTAAGACTTACAAAGAGATAACATGCACATTTGGGATGCTTAGGGTCTAGAATTTGGTAAAGATATTACACGTCCCGCACAGACACATTCAGATACTATAAATTAAGGGTGAAATATTTGAGGTCTTGATCCCCTAGTCTTAGCTGACTTAGGTAGCAGACCTATCAAAACGAATCTGGCTCTTCACATCAGTAGACGCTACGGAACAAGCCCTAAGATTTTATACACCAAAATGTAGTGTGATAAGGACAGAATTGCCTGCACAATCACTTCATAAATAGGCCAAATAGCAAACAAATTGAAGATCCCCGGCACATACACCCCCTCTCCAGAGGGACTAATGGGAATATCTTGGTTATTAGAGTACAGCTCCCCTGCACTGGCCAGCTGCTGCGCAGAGCAGCACTGCCGGGATGGGGGAAAGGAGAGGGAAACCGCCCATCACCCCCCAAATCCAAAGCCAAGGGTTGGGCTCTGGGTCTCACAGTGTGAGCAGCAAACAGAGGAGAAAAGACACACACATACCCCTGAGCCCCCCAGCTGCCCTGCACAAAGGATCAGGAACCACAGGGAAAAAAGGCTGCATATTGTTTGTGGGATTGGTTTTTTTCTGCTTTGTCTCCATTATTTTACTGCCCTTCTCCACAGCTCTCTAGCATGGTATAAAATCAGCAATCGCAGGGCAGGGCAGAACAACACAGCTGTGTTAGAATGAAAATGGTTTTTAACACCTAAGCCTGGCAATTTTTCTTTTCCAGCAGCAGCAATGCGAGCCCGCTGCCGCAGAAGCCAAGGACAGATATTTCAGTGCCCACGGGAGGAGCTGGCTAGTTTTGCTGGGAACTATCTGATTCCCGGGCTGGTGATGGTGTGAGGTTTAATTCTGATGTTCAATTTTCTGACAGTAATTCTGCCATCTCCCACCTGAGCAGCCCAAGTGGGAAGGGAGCCCTGAGTGGGAGCAGGGATGGGCTCTCCGGGAAAGCGAAGCCTCTGCGAGCCTCCTGCCCTGGCCTGGATGTGCAGGCTGAGGGGGCTCTGATTTAGTAAAAATCATTGTTTGTTTCCAAGGCAAGGCAGAATTTTTTTTCCACACCTAACAGGATAAAAGCGGTACCTGTCTCTCTTTCAGTTCTGAGATTAAAAGCATAGCCTATGCCTTCATATTGCTAAAACTCTGGTGCAAAGTATCCCAGCACAGGTCTTAGTGCACTGTGCAGAAAAGGGAAGTGGGGTTTGCCTTGTGGAAAAAAAAAAATAAAAGTAGAGCCACGATCATATTAAGATCTTTAAAAAAAAAAAAACAACAAACAAACAAACAAACAACTAAACAAACCAAAACCGACAAATAATAAAATGAAGAATTACCAAAGAGAATTGGGACTAAATGTAGCAAATTACTCCACAACTCCTTCTCGCATCCACAATCTCGTTGCCACAAACACATGCACAGTTTACACCGAATAAAATGATCTTACTGAAATCTGCAATCACAATAATAGTTTTTTAAAATGCCACTGATTGCAGTAGCTCTTCAAAACCCAGTCTCAGCAAACAGGGGCATTTCATATGGATCAGAAGCAATATATATTGGCGGGGAATTTTCACTAACCTGCCTGCTTTGGTTATTATCATTTCGGTGCCAGCTTCATGAAATTTCTTCCATAGCTCCTTCTCATGGAGATAGACTTTGATATTTTCTATTGTCTGGAAAAAATAAAGATAATGAGAAGAGCAAGAAATGCCTGAGAAAACCTCGGAGGAGAGCTGGGAAGGGCGGTGGGGCTCGGTGGCTGCACACCCAGGACCAGCGCCGCAGCCGAGGCGCCGGGCGAAGCCGCACCAGCCCCGGTCCTGCCTGTGCGGGAGGAAGATGGAGTCCCAAAAATTCCACTGCCCTTTGCCAAAAATAAGAGAAACAAACTGAGGCCGGTTTTAATTGCAGACTTTCACATGCAGGCGGGACACTGCGGCCAAAGGGAATCTTTTTTTCTTTTTTTTTTTTGGTAGGGATTTCCGTGGCCCGATGGGGCAGACAGGCCCCGCTGTCGCCCCTGGGACTCCCAAAAACTGTGGCCAGGAGCATCCGCGGGGACACCCGGATCTGCTGAGCAATGTGCGCGTCCAGAGCCGCGGTTTCTGCGCGGACCCGCTCCTTTCCGCGGGATGCCGCGGGCAACGCGAAGGCGCCGGCCGGGCGCGATGTTGCCGAGAGGCCGCGGGCGGACCCGGCGTTTTATTTAGCGGGAGAAAGAAAGAAAAAAAAAAAAAAAAAAAACAAAACAAAACAGAAAAACCCCCCAAAAACAGAAAACAAACAAACAACGAAATCCACCACCGGGCCGGATCCTGGTCGGGAGGAGCGGCCGCGGCTCCGCCACCCGACGGGCCCGGTGGCCGCGGTTCCGCGGATCTCGGGCTCGCCCCCACCGACCTGCCGCACGCGGGGCGGCCTGCTTTGCCCGGGGAAAAAATTGCAACACACATACCCCGCCCCCCCCGCGAAAAAGTAAAGAAAAATGCGTTTTCCTCGCAATCCTTCCCCCCTGGGACAGCTGCGCGGTCGCGGGAGTCCTGGCTCGCGCGGAGCCGGGCTGGCGGGGAGAGCGCCGGGCGAAGCCGTCGGGCAGGCCGCGGAGCCGGGCGGTGCGTACCTGCTCGGGGTCGGGGAGCTGCGGGCTGCTGAGCGGCGTGCTGCTCCCCCCGGCTACGCCGAGGACGGGGGAGCCGGCGGAGGAGTCCGCATGGCCGGGCGCGGGGGCTGTTGGAAACCCTTCCTCGGTTTCAGACAAGCTTTTCTCCTGGAGCATTTCCTTGGGGGGGAGAGAAGCGCACCGTTAGCTCGCAGCACCGGGGGCCACGTCCAGTCCCTGCTCCCCCCCCCCCCCCCCCCCCCAACCCTTTTCGCCACTCCAGCCCGGGGCACCGCCACCTGCGGGGTCAGGCCCTCCCGGCCCGGCCCGCGGTTCCTTCCTCAGGCGACGGCACTCGGCGAGAGTGGGACGTGACACCCCCGGCCCCGGGGGAAAGCCGCTGTGCCCGGGAGAGCCGGGCCGGGCCCGCCTGCCCCCGCGGGGGAGCCGCCCACGCGTGGCTGCGCTCCCGACTGAGGCCCGGGCAGCTCATCTCAGACGTGGCCGCAGCCCCCCAGCCCCGACCCTTTCTCCTCTCTCCCCTCCTCCCGCTTTTTGCCGACGTGAGGGGCCGGTACCCGTCAGGGAGGGGAGCCGGGCCCGGCCGGTCGCTCTGCCCCGTCCCGTCGGGGTTACGGAGGCTCCGCGGCGAAGCGCAGCGGCGGAGCCGGGCGGTGTAAACAGGCGGAGTGCCGGGCTCCGAGATAAAAGGGCCCCTCTTAAACTTGGACGGAGACTGGGAAACGCCAATAAAGATAAGGCCTGACAGCTCCGCCGGGGCTGCCGCGCATCAAACCCGACTTTTACAGCGCAGAGGGACGCGGCCGCCCGCCCCGCTCGACGGACGGACGGACAGACGGACGGGCAGCGGCCCCGAGGAGGCTGCGGGGATCCCGGTCTCGGGGACTGAAACCGGAGCTCCCCACGGAGAAACGCTGACGGTCCCCGGACCGGCGGCCCTCGACGGAGCGCTCCTCTCCCCCGGCCCCGGTGTTCTGCGCCGCGCCGCCAAGGCTGAGCCGCCGTCCGGGGCGGCGGAGGTGGAGGGGGGAGAGCGGGGCTGTGACCCCCCCAACACAGCTCCAGCCACAGCAAAGCTTCCGAGAGAGCGGCGGCCATGGAGGGGGGCAGCCAGCCCGGCTCCGTGCGAGCGGGCACACGCACAAATTCCCGTGCCCGTACCCGCCGCGGCCACGCCGGGGCAGGGAGCGCCCGGCAGTCCCCGGCCGCAGCGGCTCGCCCGGTGCCCCGAGCGCACCGCCGGTCCTCCTCCGCCCGGCTCGGGGGGACGGGGCGGCCCCAGCCCGGCCGAAGCGCGGATGTTCCCGCACGGCGGGGCCGGTGACCCGGAGGAGCACAGGTGGGAGGCGGCGGCGGCGACCCCCGAGGGCCCGGCTCCTGCCCGCGAGCCGGGCCCCCGGTGCTCCCGGTAACGGAGCAGGGTCGCAGGCCGGGGGCGGGGGGGCGGGCAGCGGGGCAGGCTGGCGGTGGCCGCCCCGGCGCAGGCCCCGGGGTCTCGGCAGGCTGCGGGGAGCCCCGCACCCGCGGACCCCCCGCTCCCTCCCTTCCTTCCCTCCGCACCCCGGGAACTCACACGGCCGGCCGGGGGGCAGGAGGCGCAGCGGGGGGCTCCGGGCTTCGCCTGGGGGCGGCTGCGGCATGAAGGGCATCCGCGGGGCAGCGCGGCGGCTGCGCGGGGCGCTCAGGCCGGGCGCGGCTCCGCGGCCCCCGATGGCAGCGGCGTGCGGGGCATCCCCCGCTGCGCGGATTCACTTTCCCTTGATCTTGGCGGAAAATGTTCCATAAAGATCCAGTTTGGGGCCTTTCGACTCCCTCCCTCTTTGTCTCCCCCCTCCCTTTTCCCTTCCCCTCCTGTTGCTGACGTTGCCGCTGTCAATCACATCCCCACAGACCGGCTCTGGCCCGCTCCGCCCGGCCCGGCCCGCTCGCCCCGGCCCCGGCCCCGCGCCCACCCGACGGCCCGCACCGGGGGGCACCGGCCGGGGGCAGCGGCAGCCCGGCCCCCGCGCACCGGGCCCGGCCGCGGCCTTCCCCGGCCTGCCCGGCCTGCCTCGGCGCTGCGCCGGGCCTGGCGGCCAGCTGAGCCGCTGGCTGCTCGGGGAAGGGGCGGGGGGTGGGGGGGGAAGAGCCCGGTGGGGGGGACGACACCCCCAGCCTCACCGCTCCCTCCCAGCCCCGATGGTCCCGGCGGGGCCGGGGGCTGCAGCGGGGGCAGGAGGGCCGCGGCGGGCAGAGGCCGCACTGGAAGGGCTCTGGGCTCGGCGGGACGAGTGGGGCGGGGGGACCCCGCGGTGAGACCCGGGGCGGCCCGGGAGAGGCGATGGGGAAGGACCGGGCCCGGGCGGGGGGGTCACGCTTTGGGAGGGAGCCGCAGTCTCCGGCGGCTTCCCCGGCCCTGCTGCACCGGCAGCCAAACTGCCCGTGTCCTGCCGGCCTGGGGCCTGGCTGCGGGTGCGGGTCTCAGCGAGAGCCCGGGGAGGGGGGGGCTGGGTTCATCGTCCTCCCCCGGTCGCGACAGAGAGGCCCGAGCCTTGCCCCAGCACGGGCAGGAGCTGGGCGGCTGCAGACAAAGCGGCGGCGAGGCCGGGCCGCCGGGGCCGCCCCGAGGTGAGCGCGGCGGGGAGCGGGGAGAGGAACTCCCGGCTCCGCACCCCTCCGGGCAGGAGCCCCCGCACCCTCTGACCACGGGCACCACCAAGCCAAACCCCCAAACCAGGAGGAAAACCCCGTCGGCAGAGTCCCCGAGTTGCTGTCGCGACTGAACGGGCCACTTCAGCTCTGCTGTGGCGATTACCAAGACACACGCCCCCTCCCTGCCCGCAGCCCTGCCGTCGGGGTGTGCTGAGCGGCCCCTCACACACCCCACCCGCGGCCGAAAGGAGCCCAGGCTCCCGCGCTACCCCGTATCGCGACAGACCCGCTCTACATCGCGACCCTGCGCACCCTCTCCGCCGGGCTGCGCCCCGCTCCGCACCCGCGGGAAGGGCGGCGGGCAGGAGCCGCTTACCCGAGCCGGCCGGTCCCCGGTGGGCGCCGAGGTGCCGCTGGCCTCCCGCAGCCCCGGGCTCACAGGGACACCGCCATGAGCCGGCGGGGCTTCACGGGGCAGGATTTTTATCGGGGTTTTCTTGAAAGTGAATTTAAACCCAAACTCACTCCCACCGTCACGTGGTGCCGAAATTGGGAACAGGAGCAGAATAAAAAGTAAACTGGGGTCAACCTCTTAATGAACCTTTTCCCCACTCCTACCAAAAAAAAAAAAAAAAAAAGCAAAAACGAAAAAAAAAAAAAGCCCGGGCGGGCCGGGGGATGCGAGCGAGGGAACGGCGGGAAATTCCCGCAGGAACCGGCGGGCCGGGGCTGGGGCCAGCGGCAGGTGAGACCGAGCCAGCGACGGGCCCCGACGTGCACCCGCGGGCCGGGGCGAGGGGGGACCCGCGCCCGTCCTGCCCCCGCGCAGACGGGGCAGGGGCTGAGGGGGGCCTGGGGGTGAGGAGCCGTCCCGGTGGGGCCGCGGTGGGAGCGGGGAGGCCCGGCTCGGCCGGGGCGTGGGGGGGGTTTCCCGGAGCGCCGCTCCCTCGCCGCTGACCGGCCGCCGCTCGGCTGCGTTGGTTTCCGCGGGTCGTAGCTGCCTCTGAGCCCCGGCCCCGTACCCCAACCCCACGGCCGCGGGAGGGGAGAGCCCGCGGAGGATGCGCGGGCACCGCAGCCGCCCCCCGCTTACACCGCTCTGTCCCGCCGCTGGTTCCCACCCGAGGGCTGGGGTCTCCCCGCAGGCTGCGGGGCCCGGGGCGGCTGCCGAGGACCAGGCTCCACGGCAGGGTGAATTTTTGTATTTACTCTGCGGCTGGGGCTGGTCGCTCGGCTTTGTTTGGGTGAGTTTCCGTCCCTTCCTCCCGCAGCCGCGGACAGTGGGAATTATGGACGCTGCCTGCGCTTCCCTACGTTAAATGTAATTTTCCCCACCTTGAGGAAAAAAAAAAAAAAAAAAAAGGCGGAGAGGACGATCGCTCAGGTGGGGAGGATTTAATTAAAGCAAAGCCAAAGCCTCCCCCTCTTCCCGCCAGCCATCCCCGTCCGTGATGCCGGAGCGGTGGTGGAGGGCCCTTTCCTTGCCGTGGGCCCCGGTTGAGGCTCTCCGCGCTGGCTCCGCCGTGCCGTAAGCCCGGGCAGCACCTGCCCGCAGCGGGCTCCGGCCCCCCGGGCCCCCCCGGGGCTCCTCCAGCCGCCGCCTGCACCGAGGCGGCGGGTTCGGTGCCGGTGGGGCTCGGTCGGGGCTGGGGGAGGCCGCGGCCGGTTTCATCATCCCCCGGCCTGGCGTGGGGGGGACGGACGGGACGGGACGGGTTCGGCGTCGAGGGGCGAAGCCTCCCCGCCGGACGGAGCCCCTCGGATGCGGCAGCGCCGTGCGCTTCCCGGAGGCTCCGGCAATTCACGGCGAGGCCCGAAACCAACCCGACTGTCATCACCCGGCAGATAAACGGCCGGATCCCCGACGGCAGGGTGGCTCCTATTCACGGCTCATCACCGCCGAGTCAAAGGAGCAGGCAGGGGGAGGATAAGCCCTGCTTTCAGGGACCGGCGCTCCAAACCACTCATCACTGTCACCGAGCTCGCTCATGCCTTGGCCCTAAACACCGGCGATTAATAAAAGTTTACTGTCGCTTTTCTCCAATATTTACACTCAAGTCTGCGGGCCGGGGAAAAGCGAGCGGGCTTAGATCTGCGGGGATGCTCCACCGCTTTTCCAGCCGCGGCGGCCGGCGCCGCTCTCTTTGGCTCGCTCCTCTTCTCCCCCCCCAAGAAAACCTCCTTCTATTGCCCCAAAGAAAACCTGCCAACCGCGACAGAGACGAGGGGAGAAGCGAGCCCCGAGCCCGCACCCGACGGTACCCGGCAGCCCCGACGGCGGCCGCGGCTCGGAGCCCCGGTGCGAGGCGGAGGGCGGCGGGGGGGGAACCCCGCGGGGTCCGGCCCCGGCCCCGCTCCCACCCTGGCCCCGGCTCCCGTGAAGTCAGGACCGAGCCTCGGCCGCGTGGGTTGGCATAGATTTATTGGCTTGAGCGGGAACTCACCGGTTTACACTGCCGAGGAGGGTTTGAATGGATGAGGACTGAGAAAAAGTTGCCGAATTTGGCCAGTAGTAAGGCTGGAAGATTGGAGTGCTAATACTGAATTATGCATGTACTCGGGAGGAATTACACAGCATCAGACTCGGGCTTCTAAACAGGGACAGTGCCAAATTTCTAATAACTGTGTAATATGCTTATTTATACCATACAAGGACTTACAAACCTCATTGTGCATAGCAGCTGGGTCATATTTCTTTACCCTTCCATTCCTCAGGCTCTTTTGCCAAGAGACTGGTACCAAACACTTCTAGGCTGAAAGGAAAACACAAAATGAAATTGCAAAGAAACGATGACAGGAAGCATGGGTAAGATACGGGCTGACATGCGGCCCTTTAATCTTAAGCATCCGCCTAAAATAGATGCACTAAGGGGGTATTGAAAATATGCACGGTTTTAAATGCAAGTCATTCTCTGCTTCTAATCGTTCACTCGAATTATCCGCGTGTATTTGCCTGACCTGGGCACGTTTGTAGGCTCTAAGGCTTTGTTTTAGACCATTAAGTAAATATTTTAACGAATGTTTTAAAATGTTGCGAACGAATGTGTTACTTAGTCTTGCACCGAGCTCTACTGAAACTGCATAAATCAAACGAACAACGTATTCCGATTTGTTTTTAAATATTTGGGGGCTATTTGATAATTTTGTCCCAGCGTACCAAGCGTACTTACCTCTTGTAATTTCAAGCAGAGCTATGCAGGATGCAAACAGGCAATGCTCACTATTAACCAGTAATAATTACACAATGAACGAATATTCATGTATCTAGACATTTTTTAAAAGCTTGAGTATTTTACAAGGAACAACAAACAATTGTGGAATTGTTTTAATTTTTAAAATGAACACTAATTTTGTCTAAATGCTCTGGATTTTTATTTTTGAATATGCTGTCTTACTATTTTTTAAAGTAGCATCTAGAAAAATAACATTTCAAGCCCGCTGCACATTTTGTACAGAAGAGACTTTACCATGAGCTCGGCAACACTTTGTGTAAGAACAAATAGCCCAGACATCACTGCCCTGGTGAACGTCAGACTGAGATAGTCCCCAATGGTCTTTCCTAGCCAAAGGTCTGATTTCACTTCAATATATAAAAAATAAAATAAAATTGACCCATGTGCTTTGCAATTACTGTTTTGTTTTTTGATCAAAAGAGCCCTAAAGCTACAGCGTGCTGGAGCATGGGAGCAGGCAAACGGGGCCACGCCAAAATGGAAATAATGGTTTAAAAAAGAAAAGCAGAACAATGCCCAGCACTCAGAGCATTGTGATTTTTATGCAGCCTGGCTGCAAGCACCACAGTGGCCGCAGCTCCGCTCCGCTTCCCGCCCCAACCCAAAATGGTGCTGCCGGCCGGGGTGGGAGCAGGCCCTGCCAGCCGCCGCCGTTTACGGCAGGTCAGTGGGTCAGCGCCTCTGGTCGCACGAGGGCCCCGGTTAGACGTGCCGTGGTCACCAGCACCGCCGGGTAAGCTTGGCCGAGGCCCGGAGGAGAGCCCGGAAGAGAAGGGACCTGGGCAGTGGCGTGGGGTCGGGGTGGCAGCCCGACGCGTGCGCAGCGCGGGGGAGAGGGGAGAGCAGCCCCTGGGCAGCTCAGCGTCCTGCGGGGACCTTGGCGGAGCGGGAGGAGGACGCATCGAACCTCCTGGGTAAGCTGCTCTGGAGCACATGGGCTACGAGCGAAACCAAGACGCACGTAAATCCACCAAGTGACAACACTGCAAGTCGCTTCTCACCAGGCAGGAAGAAAAGAGGAGAGGCTTGTCTCGGAAGCCTTGCATCGGAGCGAGAAACTGCCTTAAGGTATTGCAAAACCAGCCCAGCGCACTCTCAGAGCAGCGCGTCGTGGCTCTGCACGGCGTACTTGGCATCATCCACCCGGCACCATGCAGGGGATGAGGAGCTGGGGGTGAGTCCTGCCCAGAGTGATTATTTAATTTGTGCTGAGGATGAGGAGGAGGTTATTGCTATGGGAAATTGCTGTTCTCCAGGGTGAACAGAGGAAAATGCTGGTCTGGGTGAGAAATTCCCAGCAGGAGGGATGAAGGCAACCAGCTGCCAGCACTGTCTCTGCCCTGGAGCTGGGTGCAGGCCCCGTCCGAGCCCCACCATGCTGCTCGGCCACGGCAACCGGGGCCAGTCAGGTCAAACAGCCACATTTAAACATTACAGCCCAACGCAGACCCTCGCCTCTGGGACAGACCCCACTGCCCAACAGCCCAAGGAAGGCAGCACAGCAATGCACGAGTGTGTGCCAGTAGTGCCTGGTGAGCACTGCCGTGCTTTGGGAGGGCAGCTGCAGCCCACGCTGTTTACCCTGGTGTCCCAGTTGCTATTTAGGCAAAAAGCATCATCTTGGCCATCAGCAAAGCCACCACCTCCTAGGCCGGTGCACACAAGCCCTCGCTCCCCACCAAAGCCCGTGGCTCTTCCTGGCCTTTCCCACCGTGATGCTGCCCAGAGGGAAACCTCCTCCTCCTCCTTCCCCCCGGGCTGGGGCCAGAACCCGCAGCACAACAGCGGGTCAAGCAGGGCTCTGTAGCTATGGGTGGGGGGACACCCCCTCTTTCAGGCTCATGAGAAACACAAAGCCAGGAGCAAACGGTGACCCTGGGGATTTAAACACTTGCCAGATGCCTACGATAGCTGTGTATCATGCTCCTGGGGGTCAGTCCTGTCCTGGGTCCTTGCTAAATCACCCAGGGCAGATTTAAGGGGCGTGAGGCTTTCGGGGCACGGGAAGGCAGCTGTGATTTAGAAGGGCGGAGGGGAGCAGTGAGCAACGCAGGCAGCCAGCCTCCGAGCGTAGGGGCTCACGGGCCGTAGCGGAGAAGCACAAACATGCGTCCGGATGTGGAGCTGCCGGCGAGGAGGCGGCCAGACGGGATGGAGGAAGGCGAGGTGAGAGGCAGATGAGAGCGGGGAGGAAGAGAGCTGTTCGGGGGTCTGGGGAGCAGGAGGCTGCGGCGGGAAGGGGCCGTCTCAGGGAGGGGTTTTGCTTCCCAGGGCAGCGCCATGGCCTCGGGTTTCTGCCCTGCAGATGAGGGGGGAGCAGCTGTGTGGCCAGCCCCAGCCCTGGGAGGCTGCAGAGCTGCTGGGGAGCTGGTGGTAGGAGGGAGAGAGGGAGAGAGGGAGGGAAGGGGGAATAAAAGGTCCTTCCTAGGAAGCAGGTTGGCAAAGCCTGTCAAAATCCACCACCACATCCCTCTGCCATCAGAACACGCTGGGATGGGATTTCCCCCCAGGGTGTCTCCCATGAAGAGGCAAACCCTTGGGCCGGGTCTGGTTCCCAGTCACCCTGCTCACCAGGAAGCCACCCCGCATCGCCAGCCAGCTTCTGGGATGTGGCAACTCGCTCCCTGCTCAGTCACATCCCTCCCACGCCTCCGTCCCGCTCCTGGGACGCTGCAATGAAACACATTCCTCGGGCTGCAGCAGGGCAGGGCCAGGCCTGGGACAAATGCTGTTCTCCATTTTGCACATTCTCCTCCTCGCCCAGCCAGTGGGGTTGCTCTGAAAGCAGGGCACAGTCTTCAGGGGGGGCTTTGTCCCCATGGTAAGGGGGGCGGGGGGAAGAGCTGCAGAAACGCATCACGTTCCTGTTCCTGGGGGAAGTTTCTCAATAGGAGCAAATGGCCAACTGGAATGGGGTCCAGAAGCTGGGAATTTCCTCCTCATGGGACACGACTCGCTGTGGAACCCCAAATGCTGCAGGTAGAAGGAGGGAAACTGGAGAGAGGGGAGAGATGAAGTGCTGGAGCGGAGCGCGCTCCCTCTCTTGCATCTGCCCCTGGCTCCAGCGAGGAGAGAAAGGATGGCTGAGATTCATTAAATAGAGAGACAGGAAAACCTTGCTTAAGGAGCTGTCTGGGAAAGGGGCCATTTCAGGCCTGCTGTATGCAAGTGCCAGTGATTTGGGGCCAGAATAGACAATTGCTAAATATTCCTCCGGGCTCTGCTGTGCAGGGAGCTGCTCTCAAGCGTACCAGTTACAGAAAGTTGTGGGGAGCTTAACGGCAATTTTCTGCCAGGGATGGGAGACCAAGCTGGCTCCATTGGGAGAACGGAAATAAAAAGATCCCCCAAATCAGCAGTTTTCCTTCTCACTCAGCAGCTCAGGGAATTGACCTGGTGGCACAGCAAGGCTGGGGCAGCTCCAGCTAGAGGAAGGGCATTGCACGGCCGCAGCCGTGTTGAATGATGCAGGCGCAAGCGTCTCACCATGCAGTGAGAACAGTGAGAGAGATGGAAAAGGGGCTTCTCGGTCCTCTTGGTCAACTTGCACCTGTCATAAACCAACGGGATGAAATCTGGGGAGAAGCAGGAGCAGTGGGGACAGCAGGAGATGCTGCTCTCACTCACGGAACCCTGTTGCTCAGTGCAGCGGGATGAAGGAAGTTTGTACCACCAAGCTTCAGCACAACTGCTGCTTTGGCCCCTGCCATTCCCCTGGGAGCCAGCTCTGGGAGGGGGCAAAGGGGGCTCTGCCCTGCACCCCAACCACCGCTCCATCACCACGAGTTTGCGCCCAGGCTGGCAGCAGGGACGCCTCTCTGACCCTGAGAGGAGCCGGGGATCCCATCCTTCCTCTCCCCTGCTCTGCCGTGTTCCTCACTGCTCTGGATTGAACCACCATCCCTAGAAAGTGTGAAAAACATGGATAAGAAATGTTGGTCAGTGCTCTATGTACAAGCATCCTTCTCTGCGTATCACACATACTCAGCACTTCCAGCGAAGGAGGACGCTGTGGTTTTGCCTCTGTGCTGGTGCCACTGACGCAGCACAGAAAAGCCACGGAGCTCAAGATAAATGCCCTGAAACAGATGAAATCAGCTGGGAACACCTGATACTCATTCCCACAAGGTTATGGTAAAGGTTGGGAAACGAAGGAAGTGCCGCACTGGCATGCTGGCAGCAAATCAAAGCAAATGACATTAATTAAAGCATATGTTAGGAATAGGAAATTAAGCTAAAGCAACATTTCATCTACGGCGTCTTCTCTGGGCACTTTAGAAACGGTGTAAGTTTACTGTAGAGAAAGAGAAATGAGGAGGCTGGTGCAGAGGATAGATGTGCGGGAAGTTAAAAGAATTAGAGGAGAGTTTTAAAAGCTTTAGACTATACACTCAAGGTCACGTTCACTCCCTGTATTTATTTTGAATTGTGAGTGGATGGGAGGACTGAGAGTGCTGGCTGGCACTGCAGGGACCTCTGGCTAACGCAGACCCCGGCGTCCTCGGCGAGGGGGCTCAGCCCCAGAATCAGGACCCTGCACGCTCCTCCCTGCACGGCTGTGCCAGGTGCAGACGGACCTTGCCACCCATTTGCCTGGTTTTGCGAAAATACTCATTCTTTCCCAGTTTTCTTTTCTCCAGCTCACTCAGCCTTAGAACTTAGCAAAGCTCAGCGCATCGCCCTGGGCACCTGAGGACAGGGGTTCCACTGTCCCCTGTGCAGAGGGGAAACTGAGGCACGGCACGACTAACAGTCCTGGGCATGCAGCAGGCGTGGGGCTGGGGCAACCGGCCAGGGCTGCACCCCAAGCCCGCGGGGAAGCATGAGCAGCCCCCCAGACCCTCCTGTGCCAGGTCTGCCTCAGCCATGGGCCCTTCGTCACACTCCCGCCCTCGGAGCTGGCAGCGATGCTGCAGTCCCGACCCACTGGGCACCTTTCTGGGGCTGTACTGACTCACCAGCCACTCGTGTCATTCCAGGCCACCCAGATTTTTTTAATCAGCCATTTCAGGGCTCTCCGCCTGCCTCAGCTGTGTTGGGGCTGCAGATGGGGCCAGCCCGTGGCCATTTTGCTGCTCCACGTGGCCTCCCAGCCGGCTCACTGCAAGCACTGGTGCATGTAGGTGCCTGATGGCAAAAGGCATCGGGGACCCAGATGTCCCCATGGGGCAGGGTGACATCCCCACTACCCAAGCTGTTCTGGGAGCTGTGATATGCAGTGGGGAAGGAGCATGGCAAACTTTTCACCCCGTGTCCTGAGCTGTGCCCTGCTGCATGCGTGCTCCTCACCTTCCCCGCTGCATCCACCATAGCAGGGGTGGCTGCAGCACACAGGAGAGCAACGGGCAGAATCAGCGCTTGAATAACAAGTTCTGAGTGAGAGAACCCGGGCAGCAGCCTGACTCCAGGCGTGCTCCTCCTGCACGCTGCTCTGCTCCCAAACCGGCTGCTATTTTTCCTCCGGAGCCATAAATTGTGCGTCGGGGCCGGCGGCCCTCGTACAGTCGCCCACTGCCTCCCCACCGCGGATGTCCCTGGGATGAGTTACGAGGAGTGAGTGCCGCAGCCAGGGCTTGGCTCCAGAGCCCCAACACGAGCGAGGCAGCACGGCTCCCTCCGCATGCACGCGCCGGAGCCCTTTTCCTCCCGTTCCCACCCGGGACCATGCTGCCACCCTGGTGGGGTTCACCTCATGGGACCCCTCCACTTCACGGCTTTCCAAGGAGGGCTGGCCACGGTGCGGTGTTTACCTAGGGCGAGCAGGCAGATGGCTTGCTGACAGCTTCAGGAACACCTTGTAGCAGTTGCGGTGATTCCCGAGATCCGTTGCTTCCCATTTCAATTCACACATCATGATTTCTAAACCTCAGCTTGTACCTTCCCAGCAGAGCTCCCCACCTCCGCCCCGGCTGCATGCGCTCACCGCTGGCTCGGGAGCGATGGAGAAGGGGGACCCGCGGCGGCAGCAGCCATCCCGTCTCTGACATCACCTCCTTCGATGGCCCAGGGCAAGTCCCTTAACCTGCCAAAGAAAGGGGCGCAAGCAGTACAGGAGCAGCATGGGGAAAGCCTTTTGAGGACATAAGGGGCTGTCAAGTTCTTCTTAGGGATGAAGAATTCTCTTCCCATCACCCTCTCCAGCTGAATAATGGTTGCAAATGTATGGATTGAAAACAGGGGGTAGCAGTGTCTGAGGTGGGCACGTGTGGGTCTCTCCTGCTCTTGATGCACAACATCTCTGCTTGGGACAAGCCCCTGCCATCGGCTGCTGGGGACCAGCACCAAGCCATCCCTGCCAGGCTGCAGGAGCCTCGTCCCCCCCAAAGGCAATTGGGATGATCTCACAGCAGCAAAAATGGAGCTGAGATCAAACTTGGCCACGGCGGCTCCTAAACCCAGCACAGGTTTGTTCAGCAGGATGCTCATAGCCAGTGTTCCCACCTCGGATGGCTCCTGGCCCCCTCTGTTCCCCTGGGAATTTCTCTTGGGGCCCAGCAGGACCCCAGAGCCGGCTGCAGTTTGGGGGCCTCTGCGCTCCCACCAAATCCCCCGAGCAAGTGTAAACCAGAGCATCTCGCGCTTGTATACATTCCCCTGCCCTCCCCGTGCTGCTGTGGTAGAGTCTTGGCCTCAGGGTGATAAAAGGAGTATGTTTTTCCAATTAAAAGAGCCAAATGTGTTTTCCTGCCAGTATTTAGTCCAGCCTAACATGCGATGTCTACATTTTAACCTTGAAGAAGCCTCTAGAGACACTGCAAAATAAATCAATACTGGTCCACGTGCTGGAAAACAGAACCAATAAATAACTTCAGAACAGCTTTTCTGTTTACCGTATGAAATTCCCATTCTTGGACATGCTCTTCAAAACAGCGTCTCAAAATAAAAAAAGAAAAGAAAAACAACCCCCCGAACCCTTAATTAGCGGCGCAGCGTGAGGCTCGCCAGCCAGGCAGAGCTGGTTTCAGGTTGCAGGTGCAGGGCCAATTCTCCACTGACCTCTGGGCTGGGATTTGGGATAGAGATTGCCTGTACAATGGTTTAAAAATATTAAATAAAAACATAAAAAAATAAATATACATCCTGCATGGCTTCTTATAGCACAGAAGGCGCTGGAACAAAACCAGCACCTGGGTGCTTAGAGATGCATATCCCCAGCCTGGTCCCCAAGCCCTGACCCACAGCTCCGCGTGCTGCACCCGGGGCCCCTCAGCTCCTTGAGCCCATCCCAAGCACTGGGGTCTGCACCCCGCGAGCAGCCAGAGTTTTTCACCTGGTGTCATTGATATGTCCCCAAATGGGCCAAATGGCGAGGGATAACCGTGGCCCTCGACCTGCTGCCTCTGCTCTTCCCGAGTCACCTGGTCTGGGGCCAGCTGGGGACTCACCAGTTCTTCCTCCTTTATGACAATAATAAATGTGTCTTTAGCTTTAGCATAAAATAAGATTTACAGGAGCTATTAAAAGGAAACTTAAAGGCATTTTTCTGCATCCTGTTGCAGAGAGGTTTCATGTGGGAGGCAGGTGGGTCTGCAGGACCCCGGCAGGGAGGTGCTGCCCTGGACCGGGCATGTGTGCGCGGGGGCAAAGTGCTGCACGGGCAGCAGGCAGGCAGTGAGCAGGCAGTGGGGGCCTGCCTGTGCATGCAGAGGTTTGCAAACCCCTCCCTGCACACACTCAGCATGCAGCAGTGGGATAAACTACAGCCAGCCAGCATTGCCATTAACGGCCTGTGCTGGTGACGCCAGAGCTGAACCCATGGTGGGGTCGGGATGCAGAGGGGCATCGCCCACGAGGGACGAGCCCATGGCATCCCCCACACAGGGGCAGAGCATGGCACAGAGTGCCACCGTGCTGCGTCGAATGGCCTGGGACAGACAGACGGACATACAGAGCTGCTGCAACGGGAATGGCAGCAGAAGGCGACTCTCTGGTTCCCCAACACAGCGGGGACATAACACCTACTGGGAAAACCCATCTACTGGCCGGGGATAAATTTAAGCCATTTTCTTCATATCCCTCTATTTCTGTTCCCCTCCCCTGAGGCTCCTTGTTGTCAGTGTGCATTATGCAGCCAGGACAGCTCTATTAGTCATACACTTAATGACTGGAAAAAACACACGCAGCCGTTATTAGCAGGGCTGAGCCGTGCACAGATCACTCCGGGAGGACAAGTCCTGGCAGCGCAGGGTAACCTGATGGAAAAGCATCCGGGGGAAGCGGTGCCCCGTGGGGATCCCTGGGAACCAGCCCCAGAAGGAAGCAGGAGATGGAATCTTCTTTTTACATGAAGATTCAAGAGCAAAATCTCTGCTGTCCCATCCCCACTTGGAGCTGCTCCTCCTGGAGCAGGATACATGTTTCCTCGGGGGCAGAAGCAGCTAACATTTCTCTGGGCTGGGCTCTGCTTCTAAAGCACTGACTATGTCCTGGGAACTCCAGATCTCCTTCCCTAAGAAATCCTAGCAGGGAAGAGCAGGACCAGGAATTAATCGTGCCAGAAAAATCAGTGCAACTGTTACAACCTCAGCGCTCAGACTGGTTTGGCACCCACCCCTGTGGCCGGTTTTTCAGAGCAGCTCAATTTTCACCAAAGCATTGAAAGTCACTGAGTTCTCAGAGAGCAGCAGACTCGACACCGAGCTCTTCAACAACCATCCCCCCAAAGGCGCACAGGAGAACGTGCCGAGCACCTGAAAACCCAGCCCTGCTCCCACCTGCACATCTTTTATTCCCAAAGCCAAGGTCAGCAGGACACCAAACCCCGCCAGCCACAGCCCCATTGCCCCATGCCCAGAGGAGCCCAGAGCAGGACAGGACGTGCCCACTGTGGGTGCAAAGATGGCTTCAGGCTCTTGCTGCTGGAAGGGTCCGTGTCCCCGTGAGTGACCACGGCACGCAGAGGATGGGTGCATGGGGGTACGTGTGAGCCCCAAGCCCAGCTGTGGGCTCTGCAGAGGGAGGTCTCCGTGCCCTGCAGCAGGTTTTCAGGAGGTCTGTGGCCGGTGGGAAATGGGATGGTGGCAGCATCAGCTTTTTTAAATCAGACACCAGAAGAGAAACGGAGGGGAAAAGGGATGCACAAACCTGCAGCTCATATGCGATGGACCCCGAATGCATCCCGGGTCATGTTACACGGCTCACACATGCACATCCCTGGCCTGCTTTGGTGTCACCGCTGCAGCCCAAGGTCCCAGCAGCACCGCTGCCACCACCCCACTCCTGTCCCCATCCCGGACAGCGAGGGGATAGGGGACAACCTCTCAGTGGCACTAGCCCAGCCACAGGCATGGTGTATGTCACACTCATCGTATGCCTGTGAAAACACACCATGGATATAAACTGGACAGATTTAGCGACTGTGGGGCCTTCTGTTCTTCCTTACATCTCTGGACCATTTCCCCACCCCTTAAATGCTTTACATTATTTATTACGTTTCATTTAACCCCAGCCACGTCCTCCAAATAAAATTTATTTTGCAGCTGTCATTCAGGTTTACTCCAGCCTTAACCTCGTAATCCTATTGATTCCCTCATTATTCTCGGAGCGCGGGATTGATTTCATGCCTTCTGTGTTATGGAGAAGCCTTTGCTCATTAATCTCACACACATTTACAAACAGTCGATCCTGGTAATTCATTATTTTCTCATTCCCTACACAGTCAGGCTTGCAGACACTTTCTGCTTGGTCTCCTTATTTTGGGGTACGGACAGAGACAGCACATGATCCCTCTCCTAAAGGGCATCCACCCTGCGGCCTCCATGCTCCGAGGCAGAGGCCGATGGGCTCCCACGCAGAGGCAGGGTACCAGAAAAGCCCTCAGGCTCATGCCCTGCATCACCTTCAGGAGATGCCCTAGGACTGCATCCCACTCAGAAAGGTCACTGCAACCAACTGGGCTGGGAAAAAAAACAGAGAACCAGAAGAAATCTGGGTTGGAAAGGACCTTGAGGGTCTCCAGACCAACCCTCTGCACACACCAAGGAGCACTTCAGAGTCAGACCACGATGCTCGGGACCCTACAACTGCCTGGTGCGTGGGGCAGCAGTACCTGTTACTGAGGACGGCGCTCTGGCTGTGCGGTATAGAGGTACCGCTGACATCCACACGCGTGCACAAACACAACAGAACTGTGTTATTTATACAGTGTGATTAATCATCCTGAGTATTTAATATAGCCCCATCGGAGTGCACGGCACTGTACAGTATATGGAGGAAGACATGACCCCTGTCATAGAGGCTTAGAATAAAAAATAGGCAGACACTATAGTTCAGACACGTAATAAATCCCACTGAGGGGCCAATCTCAAATATTTCAGCTGTTTCCCCCTCCCCCCATAATATATAATTGTCTTTGTTGGATCAATACAGAGGGGCTTTGTGGAAGGAACATGTTTTAAAGGAAGATTAATGTAGTGAATTATATATGCAGCTAGGAAGAATTCTAATATTTAACTTCCAGGAGGAGAAGGAAGGTTTGTGTGATCAAATCCTCCTTCCAGGATGGAAATGCAGCACCCGGTAGGTGCAGGCAGGCAGAGGTGTGAGATCCCCTCGGTCCCTGTGACCTGCTCCTGCAGGATGGTGGTAAGAGCTTACCTGAAGGCATGGACATCTCTGCCCAGGGCGGGTGGATTCGATTAGCAGTGGAGCTGAAAGCAGCCCAGGCCATGCCAGGGCAGGGGCAGGGATGGCGTGGAGCAGGGATCTCTACCAGCACGGGAAGAGCAGCAGCGCGGGCTGCCATTTCTATTGCCTGATATTGGCACAGTGTAAACCAGCGTGCTCGTGCAGCATCCCTCAGCCCCACTCCGGCCCTGCCTGGGGTTTTCGGCAGGTTTTGTCCCATCACAGCTACCCGCAAGGCCATGCCGGACGGTGCTGCTGCGTGCTGGGCGGCTGCTCGGCAGCAGCGCATCTCGCTCTCTAGATGCAGCCAGCAAATAGGGCAGCACAGAGGGAGCAGGAATTATATTGATTACTAAATACATAGTATTTACCCACAATAAAGCCCCTGTGGTCATTTTCCTGGGTACATATACACACCCCGCCATGCGTGGCTCAAAGCATCGTACGCAAATTAATACCCCTAATCTTATTAATGTGTAATGACACAGGGGTTGAGCCCTCCCTCCGGTGAGCGGTGCAGAGCTCGCCGAGCCACTCCAGCAACCTCGGCTAGGTGTGCATCACGCGAAGCGCACGGCTATCGTATGGAATAAATTTAACTGAATCAAGTTTTGATTAAATGCAATAAATATGATTGATTTGGTTACATACCCTCCTTATGACAGTTTGTTTAATTTATTTTTTCATTCTGAGAAGGGATGTTGCATTGATCCAAAACATTAGCTCTGACTACCACCGTAAATTCCCATTTTAGGGAGACCCGCGGCAGCCTTATTAATATTTTTACACTTACCCAGCAGTTGCCGGGGTTAACCCTTCAACAACGGGCCCAAATTGTGCTGTGCCATGGGGGCAGGAGGGATGACCTGACCTGTATTTTAATGCCACCACTGCAAAGCTACCACCTCTCCAGCAGCTCCTAAACCTGCTCCCAGGACCCCTTAGGACCAGGATGGTCGGCGTTAACCCTGAGTCAGGGTCTGCTCCAGGCTGGGCTCCCTCCACGAGCCCTTTGGTAGCCAGGACCACGGCCCAGGTGCTGCCGTAGCGTGTCCGGAGCAGGCTGTTTGCCATCGGAAAGCCCACAAACCCCAGCACATGGCTTGCCCTCCACACCACGCTGGCACTTGGACCAATGCTGCTACAGCTCTCCTTACAACAGCTTCTATATCTTTCTTTTTAACAAGGGGGGAAAAAATGCCCAAATATTTTTTATATTACTAATAAATTGAAAAAATGCTTTATGTTTTCAATATATTTTCAATTTACTGCCATGGTCTGTATCTTGATTGCTATGTATATTTTATAAGCAACGTCAATGATAACCAGATTTAGCTGTTGGTTTCTCCATAAATACCGTGTTATCCACCAAAAGTGATCTCTGGTAACACAGTGTCATTAAAAATAATGCTGAAAAGCATCAGGGAAACACAAAAAGCAAAAGAATAAATCGCTTCCAAGCACATCTTGGAGATACTGGAATTTCTGAGGGTTTATTTGGAAGACAAGCTGATTTTTAACACACATTTTAGATAGATCCTGCAATCCTAGTATCCACAAAGCCCCAAAGAAACTCATGAGCTCATCACAGGCTCTCCCTGCCCACAGAAAAAAGGGTTTCTATGCACTTGCACTGAAAACAGTGACAAAGCCACTTTGAGCCCATCCAAGTCCCAGCACTGGCTGGGGGCTGCTGGGTCCCACGCCGGCCCTGACAGACAGGGACTCACCCGGCTCACGAGCCTGCAGCCAGGACCTGCTTTATATTGTTTCTATCTCCTGTGTCATTTTATATTGCTTCTCTCTCCTGCAGGCAGCTGTGCCTTGCAGCGCATTGCTTTGCCACTACCGACCATTAATACTCTAAACAGCAGCACCCATCTCACTGAGTGTTTCAGGTTATTTGTCACCTGCCAGAGCAGACTATGGGAAACTATCTAAATAGCCCCAAAAAACTTTTTTGGAAACTTTTACCAACATGCAATAGAAAACACGAGGGAGTGGTGGGCATCCCAGCTGGGGGGCTCGCTGGCTCTCAGGTGCCAGGGGAGCAGGGGGGCTGGTTTTAGGGTGGATGCTCCCCTGATGGCATCAGGTCTCTGCAGGACCCACTGCAGCTGCACTGGTTGATTGATTTGCAAACAGCCCCATGGTGCAGCTCATTGGATTAATACTCTGGCAGCCCTAAAGTGACCAAATGTAGTCTATATATTACTGAATAATTTAAATTATGATGAAATCATTGGCTTAGCAGGCTCCAGATAAGGATCTGAACATCTGAGCAGGCATGTGCTGTGAGGGCATCTCTAAATACTGAATTATTCAGAGAAATGTTTCTGCTGTCCTCCCCTCAATACAATTAAGCTATATGCTTAATTGCAAAGCACACTCCCTTTATTTTCACGTAACAATGGGACCTGGGACATGATTCAGTGATGTCTTAGGGAGAAGTCAGCTGCAGCAAGGACTTGGTTTAAGCTTAAGATTTTTCCTACAAGTCCAAGAGTCCAGCCCAAGAAGGAGTCGAGGCAATGAAGTGATCTGCCCTTGAGGAGCAAAGCTGAAAGGGAGTTACTTGGTCCAGGCTGGGGCTTTCCACAGGAATGTACCCATCCCACTTGCCCCTTCCTTCTTTCTGAAGGCAAGCAGCACAAATTCACTCAAACTTACATCTCCCCTACCAGGCAAATTTTAGTCTCATTGCAGAAGATCTCTCACTCACCAGAGCTATCTTTTATGAGCCAGACAGTTTGTCCTCACTGAAGTCATGTCCATCTTTTCCAGTGGTGCTCTGCAATCAGGGTGATCAAGGGAAAGCATCCAAATCACTCAGCAAAGGACCCAGCACAGCCCCAAACACCGCAGGGCTCCAAATCACAGACAGTTCTCAGCTCTCCCAAACCAGCACCTGGAGCAGGGCTGGGCTGCAGCCCTTTAATTAATGAATTAATGAATCAATTAATTAATTAATTAATGTTTCACAAATTAATGAGAATTTTGGGCTTCACAGGACCCCACAAACCTGATACAGGAGGAGATAAGCTATCGCACTGCCAATCTCCAGCTACACAGAGGGGTGAATGGATGGGTGCTAGCACCCAGCACGGTGTACGCAGCAAACCCACCAAGCCTCGTGCTGAAGATCCACTACAGCCCTGGAAATAAAAAAACCCAACACAAAGCCATGGCAGCACAAGGGGCTTGCCTCCCTTCACCCCTTGGCAGGACCCTGGAGAGCCTCAGCTCAAAAGCAGTGAAGTATTTTCCCATGGCGTGCTGGCTTTCATGCTTTAAAAAAAAATTATTTAAAGCTTTCATAGCCCCTTTTCATCTAATATTTAATGTGCAAGAGTTTCTGCATGCCCAGGTTAGGTAAACATTAGAGAAGATTGTTTATAGAAATTATATACAGAGCAGTGCTGGTTTAATTTATCAAAAAAGGTTTTGTTGAAATAAATTCATTTTACAGTGAAACCCACTTAAACCTGTTAAAGGGGTGACCTTGTTTAAATGAACCTGTTTGTGCTTCACCTCAAAGGACAGCTCGAGCAGCACCATGATACCATCTTCCAGTGTAAATATTCCCCCGCTCTCCCGGAGCGCGGGACCTCGCCGGCAGAAGCTCTGCGGAGGAGAGGGGTGCCTGGGTCAGCGATCCTCGCTGGGGACGGGAAGGATGCGGCCGTAGGCCCCGCACAAGCCGGGGAGGCTCAGCCACCAGTGCGATGGTTTAATGCCACGTCTGCCCTGTTCACCCACCAAGAGAGGTGAGGGGCAGGCGGTGGCAGCAGGGGGTCAGGGGCTGAGGTTGGGGTGATCCTGGCTCTCAGCAGCCCTGTGGCTGACCTCCGAATCGGGGGGGATGAGGGATGGGGGAAACCCTCCAGCCTCTGCTTGCCCCACTGCTTCATCTGACGCTGCTGGTTTGCTGTTGGGTTGGTTGCTATTGACACAGCTGGTATTATCAGCTTGACCGGATCGCTCCTACTTTGGAAAATAATAATAAAAATAAGCCAGTAGCCATTTTTCTCCTCTCCTGAAATTTATTGAAAAGTGGGGAAAAGCAGTATCTCTGCTCTCGCCTCCCCTCTGCTGGCTCCGGCCAGCTGCAGCACTTAACTCACACCCGGTTTTGCTCCTCTTCTTTAAACGAGCTAAGCACAGCGAGGCCAACACCGGGACTTTGCAAAGTACTGGGGGAAAAAACCCCATCAGCATTTCTCCCTCATGACACAGGTCAGATTAACAGGGGAAAATTAATGCTAGAACGTTTAACAGAGATGAAATGCTTTACAAATGAGCAGACGCATTAATTTGAAGCATGTGGCTATAAGAGTTAATCTCAGTATGGAGCGATACAGGGAAGCACTTTCATTCATTTGTCCATTCAGGAGGCATCAGCCAGGTACGGGGCTTTGTGCAGTTCCCAGAGTCTGGCCTAATGGTCCTTATAACCCAGAGCTGAAGAGAAAAAAAAAAAAAAAATCACAGAAAAAAAGGATGGGATAAGGGAAACTGTGCTTTGGAAGTGATCTACGCAAAATCCACCAAGGCATAATTAATATTGTCTCGTTAACAGAGGGAGCGATTTGAAATTATATGGGAAAGGTGGATAAAACCTGGAAAGCATAAGAGCCAGCTCTGATTTCAAAGTCCATGGGAGCATTCCAAGGCAGAGCTTTAAAATTAGAAACAGCATGCAAAGTTACTTTTCCATTGAAATGTCATGTTTTCCTTGAAAAGAGCTTTTTCCATCTCAAGAATGCATTTTGTCACCAAGCAGTAAGTGCACTTCTCCTGACAGATTTGCTGAAGCAAGAGCTCTTGGAAAAACCAGAGAATCGCATCCGGGTGCTTGGCAAACAAAGGCCAAGAAGAGAAAAGTCTGGGCAGCACGTTTCCATCGGGGAAGATTTGCTGCTCATCCTCTAAGTACTGGGGAACAGAAAAAAAAGTGCATCCATCCTTAGGCAGCCCAGGCGCTCCCTGTGCCTGCCCTGGGGACAGTGAAGACACCCCATGATGCCCAGAAGGGTGTTTGGGAGCTTATTCCCAGAAAGCAGACACTGCTTGTATCGTAGTGTGCTGCATATCTGGTATTTCTCTTTTGAGGAAGAGCCAAAAAGGAAGAGCAAACACAACTGCTGACTCCAAGAGTGTTTCCAGTAAATCCACGGAAATCACCATCAGCTGAATTTAGGTCTTGCCTCCAGCCTGACACGCAGTTCAGATCCTCAAGCAGCACTGCCTAAAGCAGCACTGTTGGGGAGAAATCACTTGTGCATGACCTGGGATGGAGCAGACCCCATCCCCAGCCTTCACTCGGGCTGTGGGAGAGCCCCAGCACTTCGGGCAATGGTCCCTCTGTAATAGTGGGGATCCACCAGCATCACCCGAGCTGTGATGGGCATAAACACCACTCTGATGGTCAACACCATCACAGCTCTGCCGGGCACTACATTACTCACCAGCCTATCATTTACAGATGGCTGAAATGCCTAACTCCCCAAGCACGCTCTGTAGCGCTGTGGGATCCCCAGTGTCCCCCCAGAACTAGGTATGTGACAGTGGGTGTCACTGATTACTCCTGGTGCTTGTCCTCGGCCACACCAAGAGCACTGCAGGGGAGAAGAAGAATTTTAGGTAAGTGGGAATGTAAAAAAGGGGATGCCATACTCCGAGAGGTCACCAGTCCCTGGCTTAGAGGTGACCTCACTTGCTACTGCATGGCTGAGCTTCGTGCTAGAGGGACAAAAAGCCTCTGGAGAAAGAGCATCCCTGGCACATCCCCCTCAAGCAGCCCCATACCACCGTGCTTTTCTGGGAAGCCCCAGACCCATTGTGGGGTCAAACTCCCAGTGCATGGGGTTTGCTGGAGGCCAGACGCTCCCAACCCCCCGGGGATGCAGCTCCCATGGGGCTGGCAGTGCTGCTGGGACACGTCCCTCCCTCTCCTGCCTGCGCGTCTCCCTCCGGGCCACCCCCAGACAGCCCCGCTTTGAAGCCATGCCGGGGCTGGCAGCAGCATCGGTGCTGGAATAAGATGGCTTTTAAACTCAGAGTGAGATGAAAAGCAGCTGGAAACACATCTAATGGGTGACTGGAGGACTAAGCCTGCTTTTCTCATGCTCGCTTATCCTGGGCTGCTCCACCAGAGCCCGGGTCCCTGGGGAGCAGCTTTCTCAAGCTCTGCTGCCTGCCCCGGTCCTTTGCTGCTCGCATCCCTCCTCTGCCGAGAGGTGAAGCAGCAACAGACTTTCAGCAGAGATGTAAAAACCATTTTTGTCATTAAAGCTCCTGTGCCGTTTCCTGCTACAACTCCCAGGAGTCCAACCCAGGCCCTGAAGCGCCTGCCGAGGTGCTTCACCCCAGGAGCAGCTGTGGTTCTGGAACAAGGGAGACTCCTGCATCACTTCTCGGAGTGATTCGGGAGGAGAAATGGGAGACACGGAGGGCTGTTGCTGCTCGGGAGCTGGCAGCGTTCAGCAGGCGTGCATGGCACGGCACCAATGGGAGAAAAACCATTCCCTTTCCCAAAGCGCTCCAGGCTAAACCTGCAGTTCCCATGTTTTCTGGGCACCGACCACCTCTGCCGCTAAACTCTTAACGGAACGTGCTATAAAACCCTGCTGAGACAGCCCCGTTCCCTGCAGCAGTAGGCCACTGGCCAGCCAAGAGCAAGAGCCAACGGAGAGCAGAGCTGCCGGGGACAGCTGCTGCTGAGCCGGAGCAGAGCTGCTTAACAAGGGGAGACATGAGGAGCACCCCTGGGCAACATCAGCTGAATCACTGTCTTAACAGAGTGACCAAAGCTTTAAATCAGGTTTAAAATAGCCAAGGACCTTGAATGGCTTTTTACCTATTAGATTTCTGCTCTCCCACCCATTAAGCTTAATGGAAATGGTTCTGAGAAAAGCAAACCCAAAATGCTGTGGCTCCACAGGGACGCAGCCGCGAGGGTTGAGCACCCACAGCAGCAGCTCGGAGCTCGTTGGAAAGAGCTTCTTCACCCAGAGACCACGCGGGATCCCTGCAAGGGGCTGCTCCTGGCACTAGCCACGCAGGAGGCCAGGAGAGGCATGGATCTAATGAGATTTGTACTAATTCACATGATTGTTTATAAGAACAAGGCCGCACTAAGCCTGTTAAGCCATTCTGGCTGGCCAGGGCTATCCGCTCCCGATGGCTGCGGCACCGGGCTGGCTCGGCAAAGCCGCTGCTTGGCTGTGCACCCTCCAAAGCCTGAGGTTTGGTCAAAGCAGCTGGGCACACATTTTACCTAGAACACAGCCTGCAGAAACCTTTGCCATTTCTCCTAACTAGAGCCCTCAGAAAAAAATCTCACTCTGGTTTGAGGAGGAAGCCCTCCCCGCAGCGTGCCAGGCTCTGCGACCCAGCCATAGCAAGCGTTGTACCATGCGTGCTCCGCAGGGCACATGCAGCTGGGACAGAGAAGCAGAAGCAGCCCTGGAGCTTTTCAGCAGCCTGCAGCTGCAAACCCACCATCTCTGGATTTCTCACAGGGTCCTCAATGGAGAATTTACAGCACCAAAGGGTGCACACAGGGTCAACCCTTCCCAGTAACTCGCTCCCTGCCCTGTGGGTCACAGCTTGCACAAACTGGTGGCATCTCAGAGATGCATCCAACTTTCCTCCCACCATGCTGATGGACAAAACTGTTGTTGTCCTTGTGTGTTCCTTTTTTCTCTCTTTTTTTTTCCTTTCTTTCCTTAATTGAAAATCGTCTGAGCCCTCTCAGATGCTCCCAACAAAGGAAAAGGTTGCCCCAGTAATCAGTCCCATGGTGCCAAGGAGTCTGCACCAAATTCAGCTGCGGCCTCCCTGGCTCTGGGAGAAGCAGACATAAATACGGGTCTCTAATCTCAGACACACTCGCTGATAATCTGCTCCGCAATTTGCAGATAGGGTAGTCTGAGCACTCACAGGCTCCAGTGACGCGGGGAGGGCAGGACCCAGGTTCCCTCCGAGGGCTCAGTCTGGTTGTGCATCTTTCCTGCAAAGCACCCACAGCACATGCAGCCACCAAGGCGCCCGGGCCTGATCCTGCCCCCCCACAAGTGGGAGTTTTGGCCTTGGATTTGTGGCAGTCACTTTGGAAATCATAAACAGCTGTTTCCCATTCTGGAGGCTTCACAGACATTGGTGGGGTCTCAAAGCAGCCAGACCTCACAGAGGGGAGCAGTAAGATGTGGGGTGGTGGGACCCCCCCAGTCCTGAAGTGGGGTCCCAGCAAACCATCCCAGGTCACAGGGCAAGTGTGTGAGCTGCAAAACCCACTTTTTTTTGCCACAAGGAGCCACACCAGGGTATCCAGGGTCAGGGTCCCTCTGACCATCCCCATCCAGGAGGCCTGGGCCAGCAATGAAGCACCTTCCAGCACTCCCCATCATTGCTGCCCACAGTGGGGGCTTGCTCAGCCCCCCTCTTGTAGGCCAAGCTTGGCCCAGACCAGTCACAACACTCACCGGTCACATCGTCCCCTCTTCAACGAATGGGCCAAAAGGAAGAAAACATCCTCCTGTTCCCACGGTGGGGCACAGGGACAGGACCCTGCCAGCCACCCTGGGAAAGAGCAGGATTTCCCCTCGCATCACCAAAGCACAGCATGTTGCAGTATGACAGAGTAAAGCTGCAATTTTTGCCCAGTTCTCCCCCCACCCCAGGAAAACGGGCATCTCATGCAGGCAAAGGGCTCCGGCTGCCTGGTCTGTTGGCCCAAGGCTGGCTCCAAACTGGAGGGGTGAATCTCCTCTTGAAAGCAACTGGGGAAAAAAAAAACCAGTCCAGCTGGGATAAAAATCCCTGCAAACGCTCCCTCTCGTGGAGGCCGGCTCTCCTGCTCTCTGGGAGACCAGGAGAGCTCCTGCCCCAAAAACAGTCCCAAGGCCGAGAGGCTCTGCAGGAATGAGGGGTCCGTGGGAGCTGGTGACACGCTCCCCGCGCAGCGCTGCCCGGCACCCCCACGGGGCCAGGCCCTCGGTGTCCAGCGGGGACCTTCGCGTCAGTGGGGGGGAGCGGGTGTGGGACGGGGCGAGCTCGGGGCTGGCTGCACAGCTGTACCCATCACTCGGGGATCTCAGATGCTTTTGAGGCTTTACCAGCCAAACCACCCTCCCTTCTCACTGATGTGGGGAGGAAGTGCATGGATTTAGCACATGGGGGAGTGGAGGGAAACGCTGGGGCTACCTGTTGGTATTTACCTTGGCCAAACCCCGATGTGTGCGATTTGTCTCTTTTGAAGCCATTTTGAGGGTGCCCCTGAGCCCTAACACAGCCTAGGGGGGGAGGACAGCTCTTGAGCTGGAGCAGAGCAGGGACAACAGCACTGCAGTGTCTCCACCAGCTCATTATTTCCCAGCCTGGGGAATTATTTCCCAAAAGCCTTTAACTGATTCCCCCCAACTGCACAGGATTTTGCACTGACAACACCTTTCTGCTGGGAATCGAGCCAAGATCTCCACAAGGTCATTTTGCAAAGACAATTAGGTAGTCCCTCAACAGCGCTGTCTCATTTTAATTAGATCTTATTTCCAAAGAATTACTGAGCATGCCAGGCCCAAGGCTGAAGGCAAGGACCATTTACAGAAATCCGTGGGAGGCAAAGGACAGATGTACCTGTGCTTATGTCACCGGTTACAGCGATGCCAACTTGACGAGATTAAAAAAAGCAGCCTTTTTCACATGATTTCATCCATCAATACTTCAGGCAATATAAAACCCAGAAAACAGATCATCACCACTTCTGGCTGCTTGTTCGTGCTGAGGGGCCTCAGAGCACGTGTTGGATGCTGAGGGGGTCTATAGGTGTAACATACACTTTCTGCAGAACCCACAAAGCTGGGGAACGGCACCAGGCCCTTGTTGATCCGTGGGTGAGCCACTCGCACGTGTATGTGCATGCACACAGGACACACATATAGAAAAAGTGAACTGTACCCATATAACAGCCCTCAGCAAGGTGCACCACGGCGGTGCAGGTAGCAGGGCCCAGGCTGCGACAGCAGGGGACAGACGGATGGGAGGCTGGGCACAACAGCGTGCTGCAGGGGGGGTTACTGCCGCAGAGCCCCCTAGACCTCTTCAATCAGTGGGAAGCCAAACCCCCAGGATCGCTGATGGTGCTGCCAGTGCGGGCTGCTGCACAGCTGCCCCCCCGAGGAACCCCTCGAGGGTCCCTGCCACCAGCTGCCCCCCCCGAGGAACCCCTCGAGGGTCCCCGCCACCACCACCCCCTTGCTCCAGGACCCCCCCGAGCGACCCCACCACCTGCCCCACCCTTCCAGGAACCCCCCGAGGGGCCCCGCCACCGGCCCCCTCACCCCGAGACCCCCCCGAGGGGTCCCGCTACCGGCCGCGCCCCCCCCCCCCCACGGGGAACCCCCGCGGCGCGACGGCGCCACCTGGCGGCCGAGCTGTGGGCAGCGGCGGGCACGGCCGGGGGAAGGAAAAAACCTCGGAATTTTTTTCGTGAGACCCCAAAGCAAAGCGGAGCCGCGCCGCCCGTTCCGGTGCCGCAATCCTTCGGCGGGGTGGGGGGCTAGGAGCGGTTTGGCCCCCCCGGGGAGAGCAGCGGAGCGGGAGGTTGGGCACCCCTCGGGAAGCTCCAGCCCGTCCCGTCGGATGTCCCGAGCAGAGACCCCTCGGGGCGCGGGAAAAGGGCCCGGGAAAGGGCCCGGCTGGGTGCCGCGGGGCGACAGGCCCGGCTCTCCCTCGCCGTCACCCGCCGCTGTAAACAACAGGAATAAACCGGGAGCCTCCCCTTTCCCCTTTCCCACCCCGCCTTAGAGCCACGACGGAACAAACGGTGCCTGCGGCTAAGAACCAGCTTTGCATCAAAATAAACAGCTGCTTTTTCCCTGATAACGTTTTTAAACCCCCCCCCCCCCAGACACCCGCACAGATCAAAGCGGCTGTGGGAACCTTGTGGCAGGGAACAGCCTGGACGGCTGCTTCGTCTTTCCTGCACCCCCCAGCCCATAGCCGGCCCCGGGCAAGGACTGTGCCCCCGCGGGGTTAACGGGCTGGAACAGACTTGGGGGGGGGGGTGAAGAGGCCTCTGAGACGCCGGTGCCCGGAGGAAGGACCCGGGCAGAGGCTCCGGGGCTTCTTGGGGGGAAAAGCCCTGAAGCAGGCAGGGGTGGGCTCACCCTTCTGCAGAGACAAGCTGTACCCCATCAGGGCCCCAGGGACGCCCCATCGGGGCTCAGCCCCACTAACGGGGCGGGAAGGAGAAGGGGGTGACAGCAGTTCCCCAACGACCCACCGACCTTGCCCGGACTAGCAGCAGCAGCAGCCACGCCAAGCAACTACGCGCCCCGCGCAGCCGCATAAATCACACCCGGAGCGCGTAGGTGCGGCGGAGTACGCAGGTTGGCCGCAGGTGCGCAGGGCTAAAGGAATGCCCGGCCGGGGGGGCGGGGGGAGGCAGGCAGAGCTCCACGGAGGCCCCTGGCGCTGCCCTTTGTCTATTGATCCGCGATCGGGGGCGGCAGACAGAGCGGCGGCCCCACGGGTAATTGGGGCTCCGGGGCCGTGACCGCTCCCGCCGCCCCCACCCCCCAACTCCGCCCCTGCGCGCCGCGGGGGGCAGCGCCGGTGGGGCCCTAATTGGGAGCCGCAGCCGGGGGCTCGGCCCATTCCGTTTTGTCCCGGGTGCGGCGGCAGCCAGGCGCCAGCCCGGCACAAAGAGCCGCCCCCCCCCCGCGCCCCGCTGCCGCTGGGCCGGGGCTCCCCTTCCCCGACGGCCGCCCCCCGCGTTCGCACAGCCGGGGTTGCCAGAGGGGCCCAAAGGCTCGTTGAAATGTTCAAATGGAGGATTTGAACCTGCGTGTGGCACCGACGGGCCCTGGGAGTTCCCCCCCCGGGGCTGGGGGAGTTCCTAGGGCAGGACAGGACCCTGGCACGGCAGCATGCCCAGCTGTGTGGCATCATTCTTGGGGTGCCGCCCCCCCACCCCGCGTTTCCTCTGGGGTGTGTGTGCAGTGGCCAGCCCCTATAAACCCCACAGGGCAGTGACAAAAAGCTGTTTCCCCCCCTTCCCCTCCTCCCCTGCAGTCAGGGCCTGAGCACACCCAGCAAGGTGCCACCCCCTCCCTTGCCCCTTCTGCCACGCACCGGTGACCCGACATGCCCGCGGTGGCCCAGGGCTGACACACAGGGCCAGCAGCACAGTCCTGGCCCAGGGTCACCTGCAAAGCCACTGCTGGGCCCACGCAGGGACGGGAGCGGTGACAAGGTTCCCCTTCCAGGGGGGCTGTGAGATGCTCTGGTGCCTGGTCCTGCTTACACCCCCCCAGCAGTGAAGCCGTTCCAGCAGCATTATTGTGCCACACCGCGGCTTGGGTGGCCAAGTTAGCCAGGGTTTGGCCACCAGGCCCATGAAACCCTCCAGGCAGAAACACTATTTTTAGCGTCTAGCCAAGCACCTTGTGTGTTTAGCTGAAGAAATTAAAAAATAACCACTAACGCTAATGAAATCCTTGATGTCGGGGGATCTCACTGCGTTGGTGACACGTCAGTGGCGTTACCTGCTGGTTCAACCCCAGGTCCTTCCACCAGACGCAGCTCACTGGAACACCCAGCACTTTATTTTTGTGACTGGGTGGTGACCACAGCACAGCCAAGGCAGGTTTTGTGGGGCGCATCGCAGGGTGCAGAGCAGCAGAGCTGGGGCTGGGGGGGGTGGGGCTGAGCCCCCACGGTGCCTCCCAGCGCCTTTTCACAGCTGAGGAAAATAATGCCAGTGCAGTGTGTGACTAATTGGTAGCCACTGGTCCAGCTGGTTGAATTGGGTTTCTCAGAGCCTGGATTTGGACACAGCCAGGCCAGGAGCAGCTTGGCTCCTGCTGAAATGCCCCACTGCCCATACTCGGGGGCGGGGGGGGGGGTGAGGCCCTGCTCCCCGCCTTCAGGCACTATCCCTCAAGGTCACTGTCATGAACCCACACTCTGCAGGGAACAGGTTTTTTCCCTTTCTCAGTGAAGAGCAGCTTCACGCTCAGGGAGCAGAGTGGGGTGCCCCCCCCCAGCACCAGCGCTTGGCCCCCAAGTGGGAAGCGATGTTTAAACCTTTGCTGTCCCTCAGACCAGGCTGGTCAGCGTGGCTGTCCCTGACCCTCCAGGCTGGTGGGAACCCACCATGAGGGTCCCCCGGGCGCTGGCTGCGTTGGGCAGCACTGTCACCATCTCCCTGCTGCTCTTGCCCCAGCCAGCTTAGCCTAAACCCACCATGCTTGGAAGGGTGGTGGAAAGGGTTGGGGAGCCCTCACACCGGCACACGCTGGTCCCCCCCGCATACCCCGCTAAAAATAGAGCCCATTAAATTGTTACTCATCCTGAGTGATGTTTATTCGGAAATAATCCTGCGAGGCTAATTTTAGTAACTACACTTCCCTCCTCCTGTTTAAGCCGTTCCCACCCTCCTGGTTCCCCCACACACACCCCCGCCAGCGGAAACGGCCCCGCTGCTCTCGCTGAGGCACAGCGGCTCCTCTCCCACCGTCGGGGAACCCAGCATCTCCCCTCCGACGCTGCCACGACGGGGTGGGACGGGGTGAGGGGGGGCGGTCGGGGGAGGGGGGTCCGCGGCCCCTTCCCTGCCTGCAGCCCCCCCGGAGCGCCGGGGCGAGGGGGTTCAGGGGAGCCCGAGGAGGAGCCGCGACCACGGACGATCCGCCCCGTCGGGGCCGGGCGGCGGCGGGTGCGCGGCGGCACCAGCAGAGGGCGGCCTGCGCCCGGCGTTGCGCCTCGGCGCCCGAGGGGGCGGGGGCGGACCCCCCACTCCCCCCAACCCCCCCGCCTCTCCCGCAGTTGGGTTCATAAATCTTCCCCGCCACGGGAGAAGGGTAATTGGTGAGGAAAAGGGCTGTTTGCGTCCTCCTCGGCCGCGCCCCGCAACGCCCCGAGCGGCTCCGAGCGCGGGGGGAGTCGCGGGGACCCACCGCCCCCCCGCCCCGGGGCGGCCCCATCCCCAACGGTAGTGTCCGGGTCACCCCCTCCCCCGCCGGTGCCGGCGGGACCAGCGCACCCCGATCCCCGCCGGTACGGCTGTACCTGGGCTGCTCCCGTCCCCGCCGGTACCGGTGCGCGCTCGCGCAGCACGACGGGACGGTACGGGCGTGCCCGGGGCCTGCCCGCCCCCTCCCGGGGCAGCAACCGGCGCGCACCCCCGGGGGGTCCCGCTGCTCCCCGAGGACGGGTCGGGCAGACCCGCACCCGCGGAGGGTCCCGGCACACCCGGGAGATCCCCGTGCGCGCCCGCTAGCGCACCCGCGGACGCCTCCGCGCCCCACCCCGCGCACCTGCCGGGTCCCTTGAAGGCAGAAATTCCCCCGACGGGACGAGCCGACGGAGGTTCCCCTTCCCCGGGAGTCCCCGCGCAGCGCTCCGCCGGGGCGGGTAGCTGCGCACCTGGGAGCATTTGAATCTTTCCCCATCGAACCGCTGCGCACCTGCGGAGGAGCGGCGGCTCCGACGGGGCGGGGCAGCCCCGACAAGGCGGCGGGAATGAAACAGGCGGGAGCCGGCCGGACTTCTCCGAGTAGTTTTTTTTATTGAAAGATGTGAGAATTCATCAAAACTGAACAGACAGATACCCGAGTAACCAGCACGTTGCAAATCATGTATCTTTTTATTTTAAAACAAATATAGAGCACAGTCCTGTGATATTTAAATTTATTATACTTTTTTTTTTTGTTCTGGAGTGAAAAATAAAAACCTGAGGTTTATTCCTGCATTCTCTATACCCCGCACTGTAGCGATATTTTAGTTACATTTTGGATTCGGTTTTTTTCCTTGCAAAAGTCCGTTAGAGAATTGAACTCTTAGTTTCAATAACTCCAAAAATTATTTTACCGGTGGCACATGATTGTCCTAGAGAACAGGCGGGATAAACAATATTTTAAAACACAGTTAAAGAAACCGATATCTCCTTCAATCACAAAGAGCTAAATAGTTTTCATTTACAATATATATGTTCATGTAAAATGAAAAAAAAAACCAAAAAAAACCCAAAAAAAACTTAAATGCGATGAGTTAAACTCTAAATATTATGTACACACCAATGTACAACTCTGAATAAATTAATACCAATTTGCATATTCTGGGATCCTTATAGCTTATTTACACAAATTACCATTTATTTCATAAATATCTGCCCGGGTACCTGCGGGGCTCCCCCCATCGTACCCGCTCTGCGTGGCGGCGGCTGCCGAGGTGGTTCATTTTCCGTGTTTCGTTTCTTATTTCTTCTTTTTTTTTTTTTTTTTTAAATTATTTTTTCCTCCCCCCCTCCCCTTACACAGATGAGGTTTTGGCCCCGCTCACCTCCCCGGGGCCGGGGCTAGGGCTGGGGTCGGGGCCTCCCCATCCATCGGGTGCCTCCGCACCGGCTCGTTGGCCCCCCCAGAGCTGCCCAGTGGCCAGAGCGGAGGAGCGGAGGGGCTGGGGGGCTCCGTGGCCACGCTGGAGCAGGGGGGAGCCTCTCCCAGTCCCACAGCCGGGGCGGGGGGGGGGGGGGGGTGGGCGAGCCCTGTGCTCCCAGCTCCTGGCTCTGAGGCGGTGGGTCCTCTTGGCCGACGGGGCTCCATCCCTCTGCTCCAGCACCCCGCTCTCCATCCGCCCCCCCACCCCTCGCTCCGTAATAAATATTTATACTGTGCTGTACAAAATACCAGTGCTTCTCCGCCCTGCCGGGAGGGCTCGCTGCCCACCCCGTCGGTCACTTGGGGGACTCCCTGCCGGGTGAGAGCTCCCGCTGGCTCTCCAGCCCGCTCACCAGTCTCTGGATGTTTTGCAGTTCGTTGAGGGACTCCTTCAGGGAGCCCTTGGGGGAGGCGGCGGGGCGCTGGCTGCCCCCCTTGTGCAGGGGCACCTCGGGGAGGGGGCTGGACTCCCGGCTGCTGCCGGCCTTGGAGCCCTCGGAGCCGGGGTTGAGGCTGGCGGGCAGGCCAGTGGTCAGCAGGTTGGTGCTGGGTGGGATGGTGACCGGGAGCTGGTAGGGGCTGAAGCGCAGGCGGGGACGGCTGCTGCCCAGGAAAGGGTTGCGGGAGAGCGGCCCGGCAGCCGCCGCGCTGGTGGCCGGCATGGCCGAGGCAGCCGCCGCAGCTGCCGCCATGTAGGTGTAAGGGTAGGGGAAGAGTCCGCCGAAGGTGGGCATCGGGATTCCCTGCGGAGAGAGAGAGAAAGAGGGGTGAGAGCCATGCCGAGGCTCTGCTGCATCCCCGCTCCCGTTCCCCCGAGAAAGCCGAGGCAAAGCAGGGACGCCCCAGTATTGGGCTAAAAACGCAGCGTGGGGATATCCCTGTGGGATGGGCAGAGGGAGGGGTTGCAGCTGGGGAGCCCCATCCACCCCACACCGCCCCAGACTGGTGCCACTGGGCACAAATCCCTCTCTGGGACCTGCCCGGGGGTACAGTGCTGCAGGGCTGTGCCCCGGCTCTGCCCTCGTGTGCTGTGTGTCCCTGTCTGTGCAGCATCACAGACCTTTAACCACATTAAAACACATTGTTAAGTAGAACCGATAAATTAGGGGAGTTCAAAGACATCTTTATGTGTTTCATCATAGGGGCTGGGAAAGGCAACACAAGCACAGGCGTTGGCGGGAGATGTTTCGGGGCTGGCAGGGAGAGGGGGGGCTGCTGGATGGGGACAGCCAGGTCAGGCAGGGCCACAGCTCCTGACTCTGCCCCTGCCTACGGGGGCACCATATCATCCACAAAAAAATCAAGATTCCTCCTCCAAATCAGCCCTGAGGCCAACCTTCAAAATGTCCCCCACGTCCTGCCCGTGCCTCACCAGGCAGCACATCAAGAGGAGTGTCACCCTCTTGTCCCCACGGGCTGCAGGGGGCACAGGGGAGGCTGGGGGCACCAACAGCTCCTGACCCCATGAGAGCTGCACTGGGGCCACGCTGTGTGTCCTGACAGTGGGGGTGACACCAGCCGGGCCTGCCCTGTGCCCCCGAAGCACTCTGCTCATCCAGGGACCTTTGGGGAAGGACACGGAGAGGAGGGCCCAGGGCCCGGCCGCACAGCGGGGATGGGGATGGGGACGCGGGGTGGGCGCGGGACCTTACCTGAGAGGCCAGCATGTGCTGGGAGAGGTGGAAAGGGAAGGGGGTGGCCGTCCCCGCTGCGCCCGGGGCGGATGAGAGGGCTCCATTCTCCAGGCTGCCCCCACCAGTCACCGAGGCCAGCAAGTGTCCCATGCCCATGGCGGAGAAGGCGCCGGGGGCCATGGCGAACTGTCCCGGGTGGATGAAGAGGGGCTGCCCGGCGCCCAGGGGGCTGAAGAACTGCTGCCCATGGAGGCCGGAGAGTGCCAAGCTCTGCAGGTGCCCGGCGCTCAGGTGCGGGGGGCTGTCCGTGTGCACCATCAGCGGGGCGAAGGCCTCCTTGCCCAGCCCGCCGCCCTCCGCGTCCTTCTTGCTTGGGTCTGGCTCTTTCCTCCGTCCTTCCACCTTGTCCTTCTCCAGGCCCCGTGTACCAAACAGGCCCTCACCGGGAGCCTCCCGGGGGGACGCACCATCCTTGACCTTCTCCGGGCTGCGCCTCTCCTTGCTCCGCTCCTCCGGGCACCGGGGGCTGCCGCGGGGCGTCGCGTCCTCCCCGCTGGGGCTGGTCGCTGCCACCGGCCGCTCCTCCGGCACCTTCTCCACCTCCGCGTCACTGTCGGCCCCCGGCTTCTCCTCTGCAAGGGGGTGGAGGGGCAGAGGGTCAGAGCAGAAGCACCCAAGGGAGGCGAGGAGCGGGTCACTCGCGAGAGCCCTGGCGTTGGGGCGAGACTGGGGCTGGAAAGTCCCGATCGTTATTAATGGGAGAAATTCATTTCGGGGGCAGAAATGGGCCCTCGTGCTGCGGTCGCTCTGGGGAAAGGGGATTAACAACAGCAGCCCTGTTGCTCTGCCAAACAGGAAAAACATGTTTGATGGAGGACCAAAATCTATTACGGCATCGCTCTCGTTAGCTGCAAATTCAAAGCGGGCTGCGGAGCAGGGGGTGAAGAGAGGGCGGGTGGGTGGACAGCGCTGGAGGAAATGGTCCTGTACATATTTAATTACGTGGAGCTGATCAACGGCGCGCTGTGGATTTATTCCAAATGTGCAGGTTGAGGCAGGTTAAAGAGGCAGTTTTAAGGCAAGAGGTATGATACAGACTTTCCTAAAAGAGGCTTTAATTTAAAAAAAAAAAAACATCGAGCTCTCAGAGGAGGAAGGGGGACGAGAGGTGAGGGGATGGTGAGGGTGAGGGGAGCAGAGCCCCTGCCCGACCGGCTCCTGCTAAACGAAAAAAACATTTTGGTGCGGGTTAGGTGAAGCTCTGCAGGCTGGGGCAAATATTCGGGGAAGCCTTTGAAAGAGGAGAGGGGTGTAATAAACCCTCCCACCAGCTCGGGGGGCAGGGGGCGGGGGGGTGGGTGTGTGCGTGCAGTTTTGATGAAGGTTTGCAGGGAATCGGGCTGGGGGAAACTTTAAAGAGCAGATTGATAGTGCGGCAAGACAAAACCCAGCATCTAAAGCTGCAATGTGGGAACTGCTAGTTTATTTTCATTTACTAGCTTGAAACCCTGCAGTTACAACATTTTTTCCCCTTTCAAATGTATTAATTCTTTTTTTTTTTTTTTTTTTTTTCTTCCCAGGGGAGTGTGAGCTAGCCATGAAAGGCAGGGCACGCACCAGCGAGGAGCCGGGCAAACGCCGTCTAGCACAGGGGCTGCCTTGCCATTTCTTCTTGTTTACACTTACGTATAAACAGGAAAACGTTGCAACCCGTGAACGCCATTCCCGTTTGCTCAATTCTTGTCCTTTCAACCCTTGGGCTCCTTCGTGCCCATCCCCATCTTTTTTTTCCCGGTGGTTTGCCTCTCCGCCCCCAAGAAACCGGCACCCACCAGCCCTGAGGGAGCAGAAACCCGACGTTTGGGGAGATTTGGGGGACCGCGCCTCCTCCTTTACCTCTGCCGCTGCCCTTGAGGCGCAGGGGGCTGGGGAGGGCTCCCACGGGCGAGTGGAGGGCGTCGCGCACCGCCGAGGGCTCGCAGGAGGAAGCGTCCGACTCGCCACCGTCGCGGTCGGGCTTGCAGGGCTCCTCGTACATCCGCAGGGACGGCAGCGAGAGCTGCTTCCTACAGGGCGAGAGGCAGCGTCGGGCAGCGCCCGGGCCTCCGCGGGCGCGGAGCGGCGGCTGCGCGGGGGCGGAGCGGGGAGAAGCGAGGGGATATGAGAAGGGGGACTCCCCTTACCTCTTCTCCCGCCGGCCATTGCCCGTGTCCCGAAAGCCCTTGGCGAAGGGGTTGTTATCGATTTTCAGCTGGGTGATCTGCGGGGAGGAGGAGGGGGGTGAGATGAAGAAAGGAGGCGGTGTGAAGCCCTGCCCGCCCGGCCCCCCTCCCCTTCCCCGCCGTCGGGGAGCCCGGGGTACGCTGCGCAGGCTGCGAAACGCGCCGCGGCCCCGCTTTAACACACCGCATGCTTTATTAAAAATGATGCTGAGGTTTGGGCTTGAATTATTAATAGAGTCTTAATGATAGGAAGTTATTTTTCACGGCCCCCCGGAGGGAAGATGGCGACTGAGCCGCGCGGCGCTGGTTAAAAGCTATTCTTATCCCTCCCCGCCACCGGGCTTCTGGGGGCCGGCGACATTAGGGCGCTCAATAATGCATGGCTCTGAAATACGGCCCCGAGAGGGGCTCTGGAAAAAGGCTGAGCTGCCAGGCCCCGCTGCAACCCCCGCCCCGGGCCGCCCCGGCCGGCAGCACCCCCCACCCGACGGGGCCCACCGGCCGGCGGCTGCCCCGCGCAGCTTGCGGCGGGCGAGCAGACAAAGTGCTCTTTAATCGATTGTGACTCTTCGCCATAAACTTTACGAGGGAAACAAGCCCACCAGGACCCTCAGACAGAGCTGTCAATTAGCATCAGCAGCCAGGGGTGGAGGTGGGGGTCAGCTTTTGGGTTAAAACACACACACACACAACCCTTGGAGGGGGCCGGCAGAGGCTCTCCGCTCCCCACCGAGCTCTCCTGGCTCTGCTGCTCACAGGGCGACACTTGCTAAATCACGAAAGCAACTAAAATTAGCTTATCTGGCTGTGGTTTTTTTGGCTCCTCCCGAACCCAGGGCACCTTCTCCGTGAGGCTGCCCAGGTCGTGGTGCTGCTCTCCACAGCCTGGGCCTGCAGCAAAGACTCCCACAGCCCAGAAAAGGTGCAACAAAGTCCAGGAGGAAATTATTAATAGTAGTAATAGAAATATTAATAGTAGCATTAAGAATAGCATTAGTACTAGCAATAATAATAGTAGCAGTAGGAAGGGTGCCTCCTGTTCTGAGGGCTTGGCGTTTAACCTCCTGTTGCTGCTTTTTGGCCACTCTCCCCAAAAATGTCCTCCCGCGCACGCACATACACAAATACCCCCGATAAGGGGTAAGGGATGGGACAGGGGTGAGAGCGGGGGTAGGCAGAGGGGCAGGGGGTGGGCAGGGAGAGGGCAGGGGCTGCCCGGCCATACCTTGTCGTTTTGATAGGCGGTGACGGCGATGAAGTCGGTCTCGGGGAACACGTAGGTGCGGAAGGTGCTGTAGGGCAGCTTGAGGATGTCGTTGGCCCGAACTATGTGGAACCTGGGCTGGTACTTGTGCATGGAGTTCAGGATGGTCTGGGTGGGCGAGAGAGCACAGGCCGTGGCTGCCATCAGCCTCGCGGGCCACGTTAGACACGCGTCTAGCTACCTCCCTCAAAAAATCCCTTTTCTCCCGAAAACAACCAAAAAAAAAAAAAATAAACCAAATTCACGGTGAGGAAGGAATGCCGGTGGATGCCAAAGAGGGAGGGTTTTTTTTTTGGTTTCTGCCATTGCACGATCTGGCCCCGAATAAGGAGGTCAGGGGAAGGCAGGCACAGCAGCATCTTTGCGGGTGTTAAGCACAGCAATAAAGCAGCGAAAGGGATCTCCCCGTTTTATTACAACCCTGCAAATGCGAGGAGAGTTTTCGACACGTTTCTCACCGCTTTTCATATTTCCGTCCTTTAAAAAAAAAACCAAAAACAAAAAACTCTACCTCACCACCACAAAAAAAAAAAAAAATGTTTAAAAGCCTCTCGATTTGTGTCGGTGGCGGCAGAAACCCGTGCCAGCCCCAGCCAGAGCCTGCGACGTGAAAGGAGCGTTTCACCATGAGCCATGTTAAATTTATGTCTCAGAGCAACGCTGCAGAAGAAACAGACATTTTTTTTTTTCCAACCAGGTGTCTGCAAGCCTCGCCAACACTCAAAACCATTCTCTACCCTCTCGGTTTTGTTTTTGATTTTTTTTTTTTTAATAAAACCTGAATTCACCGCGATTTGGCTGAGAATTTTGGGAAGCGGCTGAACCTCCCGAGCCGCGCCCCGGGGGCCGCTCCGACCCCCTGCCCCTCGCTGCCCACACCGGCAACGTTTTCCTGCCCGATAGCGATTAAATAGTTCCCCAACCTGCTGTGGTCGGGCTGAAATGCAGTATTCACCGCCCGGAATTGGTAGGGGAACGGCGAAAGCTTGAGTAATTATTGTCAAATAACGTCGGCCAAATGGCTAAATAATTATCACTTCATTTCGTTTTAGAAGGCCATAAAAAAAATCCCCCCTTTTTTTAACCCCAGCAATAATCACCTGCTGATGAACTGTCGGATCGCTATTATATTGATATAATCTAGACAGGATTTATCATGAAAATGGTGCAAAAAGTCTAATTCAGGCGTGCAAATCTGCATTCCTTTAAAAAAAAATAATCATCCCTCTCTGACCAGATGGGCACTGGCTAAACCCTCATCTCCCAGATTTAACACAGTCCGGATTTTGGACAACGACAGAGAGCAGAAATCTTTAATTGAAGGAGGCGAACCGTTAAAAACGCTGAATCAAACTAGTTTTTCCCCAGTATCAAAAAAATTGCTATTTTTCAGACTCCCTCTCTATCGATTTACCTTCTTGTCTATAAATAACCTTGCAATGTATTATTTAAACAAAGACGCTGTTTCCTGCCTTAAGAGGAAAAAAAAAAATAAAAAGAGAGAGAAAAGTTACCCGGGGAGCTGCGGAGCTGCTCTCCCCACCTGAGCGCCGTGTCCCGCAGCCGCGGAGCGGGGCTCGGGTCCCCGCCGGCCTCGGGGCCCCGCTAATTACCGTATCACCGACTCCGGACGATGAACTTCCCCTTTATCGCCTTAAATGTTTGTCCAGAGGCTAGAGATAGCCTTTGAGCTGTGATTTTTCTCCCCCTCCCGCCCCCGCCGTGCATTCGCGCAGGATCACGCTCCCCTCGCGTTTTGACCCCGCTTTCTGCGGAGCTCCGCAAATTGCCAACACGCTTCGGTTTCTTTCCTTCTTTCTCTCTCTCTTTTTTTTTTTTTTTTCTCTTTGTTTCTTTGGGTTGCTAGTTTTCTGGCTTTATTTTTTTGTTTTGTTTTACCTCCTTTAGCCGATGCAGATATGATCAATAGGGAAATAAATAGGAGCTCTCACAAGGAGCCGTTGCGGAGCCGCGGCTGCCAACGGCTCCGGCCCCGCTCCTGGCCGCGGAAACCCCGCGCAGGTGCCGCCGCCTCCAGCCCCGCTCCCGCGGCCCGGCCCGGCCCGGCTCGGCTCGGCTCGGCCCTGTCCGGCCAGCAGCGCCAGCCCGGGTTGCACCTGCCCGGCCCCGCCGCCCCGTCGGGGCTGTCCTCGCTGCATCCCCCGGCACGGCCCCGCACATCCACCCGCCCCCCCCAATCCCGCTCCCCCGCAGAGCCCCGAGGGCCGGGGAAAGGCGGCAGGACAGGCCGCGGAGGCCGGGAGGGTCGGGGAGGTGGGGGCCAAGGATACCCCGAGGCCGGCCGCAGCCCGACCCTCCCTTTCCCCCCGGGGGAGCCGTGCCCAGGGCAGCGGGGAGTTGCCCCGAAGGGCCGGGGAGGGGCCGGGGCGGGGGGAGCTGCGGAATAGTCGGGTCACCGCAGGTCCCGGCGAGGCCCCGCCGTCCAGCCCGGCCCCGGGCGTGCTGCTGGCGGGTGGAGAAACCCTTAAAACCCATCAACTCCCCCCGGGAAGAGCAGGGCCGGGCACCGGGCAAACCCCGCGCCTGCCCGCGGGGTCCCTGCTCGGGAGGGGGTGTGGGGTGGGGGCTCCGCTCTGCCCCGCAGCCGCACTTACAAAGCCGTGCTTGTCCGAGATGTTGTTGGTGAGCTTGAGCTTGTGAAAGGCAACAGGTTTGGCCATCCACTGCTCCCCCGTGGCCGGGCTGTCGGGGTGGATGTACATGCGCTTGGGCATCTCCGGGTCGGCCTTCCCGGCGACCATCCAGCGGGAATTGTGGAACTTGTACCGGCAATCGTCGGCCGCCACTATATCCATCAGCAAAATGTACTTGGCCTTCTTGTCCAGGCCGCTCACCCGCACCTTGAACGGGGGGAACATCCTCCTGCGGAGAGACCCAGAGCGCTACAGGGCTGCGCCCGCCCGCCCGCCGCCGACCCCCCGACGGCCGCGGCCCCGCCGAGCCGCCCCGCACCTCCCGCCGCTCTGGAACCACCATCTTTTAGTTTAACTTCAGGGAGGATTTCCAGCCTTTCTCACGTCCCGCTGCTTCTCACCCCGCTCTACGGCACCCGCCGTGGCAGAAAGCAGGGGAAAAAAACAAAAAACAAAAAAAATCAAAAATCCCATTCCGGGAAAACGCATCCCGGATTTAACCCCATTTCCCTGGTGCCCTCCGACGAGCCGCTCGCCCAGCGCCCGGGCAGCCCCGCCGCTGCCCTCCCCCGGGGCCGGGGCCACGGGCAGGGCCGGGGCCGACCCCCGCCGCGGGGGGAAAGTTTGGCAGGCGGGAAGGAAGCGGCGAGAAGCGGCGTAAACAAAATGCAGCGGGGGGATTACGGGCGTTCAATTAGCGCGCACAAATTTAATTCGGGCTCGCGCTCGGAAAAGGAATAATTGGGGGGGTGTGGGGGAAGCTCGGAGGCGGGCGAGGGGGGGTGGAGGGGTAAATACCGCCGAAAAAACTCCAGGGATCGAAACTCCCCGCGTTAATTCATCGGGGCGGATTTGGCGAGCAGGGGGGGGAAGACGGGTGAAACGGAGGGGCGAGGACGCTGCGCGGCCGCGCAGGTGCGGGCTCCGCGGGGCTGCGCGGGGCCGGCTCTTACCTCCCGGACTTGGTGATCACCATCTCGGTTCCCAGCTTGTGAAACTGGTCCCAAAGCTCTTTGGCTTCCAGCGTTACTTTGGGGTCATCTTCGACCTCCTCCTCGGGTTCCAGGCTCTTGAGCGACCGCAGATGGGCGGCTTGGTGATGGTGTCCCAGGGCCGAGACGTGCAGCCCGGCCTCGGCCGCCCCGGCCAGCCCCGGGTCCGGCATGGGCTTTGCCAGCGCCGCCGGAGGCAGAGCCAGAGCGGGGAAAAAGGATGGCTGGGCGGCTGCGAGGAAAGCGGACATGGGGAAGTCGGCCGGCCGGGGTGCGTGGAAGGGGTGGTAAGCCATGGCAGTCCCTGGGAAGGCTGGATCTCTCATCGGTGCATCCACAAATCCAGGAGAAAAAGAGGGATTCCCTTTACAAAAATGTATGTGTGTGGTTTGTTGGGTTTTTTTGTTTTTTTTTTTTTCCCCCTCTGCTGCCCAGCGAACTCGCTCGAGTCTCTGGAAGAGGAAGGAAAATCAACAACACACACACACACACAAAAAAAAAAAAAAACCCACACACACACACAAAAAAAAAAAAAGCCGAAAAACAGCGGAACTAGATCTGGGAAAAAAAAAAAAAAAAAAAAAGAAGAAGAAGGAAAAAAAAAAAAAAAAAAAGAGAGGCAGTTCCCGGCTCCTGGGACTCCCGGTCTGCGGAGGGGAGACAGTAGGTCCTTATTTTTTGTTGTTGTTGTTGCAGCGAGGGAGAGCGAGCGAGGGAGAAACCCTCCCGGTAAAGTCCTTCCCAACACTAAAATAGAAACAAAAGCCGGCGCGGGGCTGCGCGGAGCGGCGCGGGGCGCGGCGGGGCAGGGGCGGCCGCGCTGGCCCTCACACCCCCGCGGGCCCTGGCTGCGCCCCGGCGGGGCCGGCCCGGCTGCGCGCTCCGCGGACGGCGCTGGCGCGAGGGTTGCTCATGGCTAAAGGAGCCGGAGTGGAAACGGTTAGATCTTGTCCTGATCTCTGTAAAACTGTGACTATCTCACATGTCCTTCCTGCTCTGATCCGCCCGCTAATGAGCCAAGCCCCCTTGATTGCTGATTTTACGCGTTTCAGACCAATTGTGGATCTGCATAGGCGTGGTTTTGACAGCTCCGGCCAAGCTCCGGGGCGCGGGGAGGGGGGGCGCGGAGGGAGGGAGGAAGGGAAGAAGGGAAAAAAAAAAAAAAAGAGGGAAAAAAAAATAAAGAAGAAGGTGTCGGAAGCATCGGCAGTAAGAAAACATGTCAACAGAATAAAATATTAACCAATGACAGAGAAAAGTGCTCGAAATCCCACCCCCGGCTCCTTTCCGCATACCGGGTCAGCCCTGGCTGCGCCGCGGCCGGGGAGCGGCCGCCGCCGGTGCGGGGACAGCGCGGAGCCACCTCGGCGGAGCGGGGAGCGGCGCCGGGTCCGCCCGGCCCGGAGCCCCGGGGGGTGGAGGGGATGGGGGGGCGGCGGCAAAGGGCCCCCGCCGGTCTCTGCGGGGGCGGCGGGGCCGGGGAGGGGGGGGCGGCCGGGGGAGCTCGGCGGCTGCCGTCTTACGACAGATCCTGGAGAGCGGATCGAGGTGGGGCGCGCCCCGCCCGCCGCTCCGCGCCCCGCCGCGGTAATGCCGCGCAGCGCCGACGGGGCGGCCCGGCGGAGAGCTGCGGGCGGCGAGGCCCTAAGTGGCGACCTCCAGCGCGGGTGAGTCGCCCACCCCACCCCATCCCCCCCACCCTCCGCCCTGCCGGCAGCCGCCCCGACCTGGGGGTGGGGTGGGGTGGGGGGGTCCCGCCCGCCCGCACCCCCGCGCCCACGGCGGGGGCGCAAACCGCGCCGTCGGGGCGCGAAAGGTGCGCGGCCGGGGGCCGGCGCGGCTGTGGCCGGTCGGAGGGGCTGTTTACCCGAGCGGGGGGAGGCAGATAAGGAGGAGGGGGACACACACACACACGCCACGCCGGGGCTGTTTGCAGAGGGATTAGGGTCGGTCCCGCCGCGCCGGGGCCCGGGGGGGCGGCGGGCGCGGTGGGTGTCCCCGCGGAGAGGTCGGTTTGGAGATCTGCGCTGATTAACTGAGGGCCGCGCTGGCTGAAGAGGGCCCTGGCGCCAGGCGGCTGAGCCCTCACAATAAAGACCCGTCTCTTGTCACTTCATATTTACCCCCAAATCTTCAAAAAGCGCCCTGCCATCCTCCCAAGGCTCCTGCCCCCGCCGCCTGCGCTGCGGCCAGGCGGGACGGGACGCGGGGGGCCGGCCCCCTCTTCTGTCCTGGTCCGCTCCTACTCGGCCCTCCCGCTCCGCGGATGCGGAGCGAAGAGCGGCCGCAGCAGCTCGGAGCCCTCGGGGCCGCGTATCGCGGCTCCCCGCGCAGGGTGGGACACGGGGACTCCAGGGGGCTCCCTCCCCACCCCGACCTCTTTATCCCCCCCTCCGCCCCGGTTCATGCTGCCCGTAGCGATCCCGGCCCGCTGCCCCCAAACCAAGCCCCGAGCTCTTCTCGGAGCCGTTCACAACCTGCCCGTGTCCCGCGGCAGGTTCACCTCTGCCTGCGCTGCCCGGCCCCGCCACCGCGCCCGATGGGGCGGGCACAGCGCGGCCCCCCGGGGCTGCCCCATGCGGCGGGGTCGGGGGGGTCCCGCTGACCATTGAACGGGGAGCGGGGACTGAAATTTAGACCCGATTTGGACTTTGCTTCTTCGCCTCCGCGGAAAACTGCTGACGGCAGCTTTGGCAAAAACGGGGCTTGCTTGTATTTTTTTTTTTTTTTTAAATTCCCCCTCACAAAGCAAAACCGGAGCCTTTCATTACCCCGGGGCGGCTTTCCCGCAGACACCTCGCCCCCCGTTCTGCGGGGAGCCGCGGGGCCCGGCCCGTCGGGGCCCGGAGGCAGCCGGGTCCCCTCGAGGAAAGGTCGCGTTTCCTCCGGGCTAAGGCCCGGGACCCCCGGACGCGCCCCGCCGCACCGCTGTAACGTCGCAAACACCCTCGTCTGCAGAATAAAACCGATCCAGAGCAGCCTCGTCTCCCCGACACTCTGTAGCGGCGCCCGCCGAGGGGACTAACGGGGGTGGGGGGGGTGTTAACGGGGAGTCGGGCACCCACTGCTCTGGGCAGGCCCGGCCGCGGTCCCCGCCCCGACCCCGGAGCCTGCGCCCATGGACGGGGCGGGTGGCTGCTGGCGGCCCAAACCCAGCGTCGCCCCGTCCTCCCCGTCGGCGACCGGGCATGGGCAGGGAGAGGTGAACCCGCCGCCCCAGCGCGGGGTTTTTCCGCCCGCCCCGAGGGTCGGGGACGAGAGGTGTCCCCGCACCGTCCCCTTCCCAGGGAGGGTTTTCCCGCCTGCCCCAGGGCGCTGCAAGCGCTCGGGGCCACCGTGCCCGGCTCGCGGGAGCCACCCTGGTCGCCTGCGGGCCCGGCGCTGCGCTGGCGAGCGGTCCCCGGGCTGGGACGACGGCGGTCGGGCCGCCCCGGGGACTCGTCCCGGGCCAGGCCGGGGGAACCGGCCCGTCGCGGCTGCCCCCGCGCCCCACCCGCACCGCGGCGCGGCCCCTCTCACTCTTCCTCTTTCATCTCTGCCCATCTCCACTCATCATCCCTTTTCTATTTTTAGCCAGTAGACTTAGGCCTTGGCGCCAGGCCGTTTAAGACCTGTCAAAGTCCTTCATATTTCCCTCATGTCACATGGACCTTTCGCTCCCTTCCCCGCGCCATGCGAGGGCCGTAATTTGGATCTGTGAGCTGGTGAGCAAATGCAATTTGCTCTTCTCCATCGCTGTGTTGTCTCCGTGACCCCAGCCAGCAGGACGGCTGGTGTCCTGTCCGGGGCACTTACACAAATTGCGGGTGATTGATGAAAAATAACAATTCTCACCAGCAGCCGGGCCTCCGCCTTCCCCTCCTCCCGGCTCCACCGGGCTGCGGCGGCCCCTCGCCCCGGGGAGCGCTCCCCCCCGACGGGGCTGCGCGGGGAGCACCGGCCGCGGGCGCTCCGGCTCCAGGCGAAAGGGGTTTTCCTTGTGCCGAGGGCGAGCCGTCGGCGCCCCCCTTCCCGACCCTACTGCCACGGCCAGGGGACTCCCCCGGGCGCTTGGGGAGGGCAGGAGAGGCCGCTCGCCCCTTCCCGAGCCGGGGGGATCCAAGCGGGGGTGGGAAAGAGCCGTGACAGGAGGGGGATGGTGCCGCCGGGCTGGGCCCCTCGCCGCTCTCCCGGGAGCAGCTGGACAGACAGACCTGGGGACGTCTGACACCTCCGGCCGCGCAATCCGGAGCGAACCCCGAGAGTGCGGGGTGGGGGGGGCTCTCTCCGTTCCCGCCCCGGCCCCGCAGGAGCCCTTCGCACCGCAGGAGAAGCCCAACGGGTGTCGGGCCCCCTCGGGACACGGCGGCCCTCTCCAGCCCTGGGGTCGTCCCGCCCCGCTCACAAGCCCTTATTTCCCCCCCGCTCCCCGCCCGGCCCGGCCACCCCGCCGCATCTGGGCCGTGGGGCAGGCGGGGAGGGGGCGAGGGGCGGCCCCGCAGCCCCGACAGCTTCCCCGGCCCCGCTTCTCCCCCTCCACCTGGAGAGGAAAATAAACCCACGTGTAACGAAACTGCCCTCGTTTGCTCTCACCCACCCGCGGCCGCGACAGCTCCCCTCCCTTCCCCGGGGCGCCGCATCTCCCCTCACACCCCTCGGGGCGGGGGGTGGGGGTGGGAATCCCCTCACCCCCGGGAGATCCCGGGAAAACGCCGCTCCCCCCACTCCCCGGGGCTCCGATGCCCGTTGCAAGGGCCGGGGAGGGGCCGCGCTGCGCGGCGGCAGCTGCTCGGGATGTGCGGGGCACCGGGGGCCACCCGAGGCACCTTTTATCGACAGCGACCGAGAGAGATGCTCGACCCGACCCAGCCCCGGCGCCGTCGTCCTCCCTCCTCCCGCTGCGCGGCCGCGGAGCTGCGCGCCCCGTCCGTGCGCGGCCCGGTGAAGGGAAACCCGAGGAGCCCCGCCAGCGCGGCAGCCCCCGGGCCGCCCCCCCACCCCCCGCCCTCCCGGACTCCCCCTGCCCTCAGACTGTTTAGATTTCTCTCCAGCTTTAAAGAAAATATTTCCAGTAATCCAGATTTCTGGAAAATAACAACAGGCGGGGAGACGCAGACACAAACGCCGCTGAAGTTTATCCAGAGTTTGAACAATTTATAAACACATTTTCCAGCCTGTTTGTCAGGGCGGGCGGAGAGTGACCCCGGCCCGGCCGGGCGGCCCCTACGCAGCCCGCGATGAGGCGGGGGGGCGCATCCTCCGCGCCCCGCCCGCACCCCGCCCTCGTTACCTCCGCGCCGCTTTGATCCGGGAGCCCGCTCAGCCCCGCCGCTTGATTGATTTTTTGATTTTTTTTTTTTTTTTAAATGACGGAGTGCCCTCCCTGCGCGGGGACGGAATGACCCCCCCACACACGCCCCGGACCCCCACCCGCGGGGCTCCCCACGTCGGGGCCCGGCGCCTCGCACGCACCGAGCCCGCTGCCTTAAAAGGAGACGGGAGACCCGGCCGGGGCCGCTCCAGCGCGGGGGGAACCGCGGCCTGAAACCCGAGCCGGCCCCGCGGGGGGCGGGCGGGGACTGGGATGGGGATGCGGATGGAGCGGGGGGGGGGTTGGGGGGGGGTGGGTGGGGATCGTGCAAATCCCTCTGTTTAAAAAACTTCTACTTGAGAAAGTGTGTCACATCCCGGCGCGGGCGCGTAATCCCCGCGCTAATGGCATTACCGGCGCCTCATCGCCGTCATGGGATGGGGCTGGGGGCGAGCACCCCCCCACCCCCCTTCCCACACCCCAGCCCGCCGTCACGCGTGACCGCGGTTCGGCTGCCGCGGGGAAACGGAGCCTCAGAGCTCCCCGCTCCTTCGGGGCGCCCCACGACGGGACCCCCGCGGTCTGTGGCGCCCCCTCCCCGCCTCGGGGGCTGTATCGGTGTTTATCGGTAATGGGGGTCCCGTTTTCCGCCCAGGTTTCCCCGAGCGAAGCCGGTCCCGGCAGGGGAGAGCCAGGACTGCGCTTCGCGGCCGGTTCGTCTCTTAGATAAAAGAGCTTCGCAAACGGCGTTATTTGGTAAAATGACGTTGTTGGGGTCCCCGCCCGCTTCCTCTGCGGGATTCAAAGCGAGGATCTGGGGCTGTGCCGCGGGCTGAGATGCACCGGGCCCGGAACGGCCGGGACGGGGCCGGCCCGACCCCCGGCAGCCCCCGGCTCCGCGCCGGAGCTCCGGCGAAACGGGCTAAAAAGCGGCAGAAACGCCAGTTTTGGGGGAAGGGGCGGCGGCGGCCGGCGAAAGGAAAAAATCACGGGGGTCTCCGCGCTCGGCGCTACCTCCGCGGGGGGCGGGCGGAGCCAGTGCCCCCCACCCCCCCCCCCCCCACCAGGCGCGGCACCGCCTGTGTCTGGGCAGCAAAGCCCCGACGGAGACTCCAAGGGCAGGGGATGTCCCGGGAAGGGTCCTGCCCCCCGGTTTCTCTCCCTCCTTCCTTTTATTTTTAAGCTCTGCCTGGTGGATGCCATCTCCCCGCATTGCCCCTGGAAGGGGGAAGGTGCAGGGCATCCCCCAGCCCCGTGGGGGTCACCCAGCCCACCCGGCCCCGGTGACTGAGGGGCCTTGCACCTCCTTGCACCCTTTCTCTCTGAGGCCAGGGGTTTTGCCAGCACCGAAGAAGGGGCGAGTGCAACGCCCCTGGGTGCGCAGCGCTGATGGGGGCTCACATCTCGGCCTGTCTGCTTCAGATGGGGTCTGGGAACGCGTTTGAAATCCCGTCTAAAGCAGGATCTGACGCCGCTGTTCCCACGTCATGTGAGTTGTGGTTTTGGTCTAGGTTTGACTTTTAGGATCTCAGAAAATCACCATCTCGTGTTTACAGCAGAGTCCATGTCGCTGCTGGGAAAATAAAACCAGCCAGAATAAATCATGAGCTGGTCATGGGCAGGAATAATGTTTTCTTATTGCACCTGTCCATTTCCTGGGTGTTCCATCATGAATAAATTTGACGTACACCCAGCACCACACGAAAGGGCCAACTCTCATCATTTTTATTCACATTTCCTCAAAAACCCAGTGCTCCTCTGAGCCAGTCTCTGCCAGAGGCATGGAAAGGTAGAGCGGGGCTCTGCAGACAGCCCAGACTCTTCCCATTTTCTAATTTTTAAAACGCATCTGCAAACTCAAACTGCTGCGGGGCAATGCCCCACCATGGGTCTGGTACCGTGCTGGGTGAGGTGCCCATTTTCATTTTCTCACTGCCCAGCTTTTTCCTCATGTTGCTGTAGGTGCTGGGCTCTTGTGCTGGTCACCCCAGGGCATTTGGGGTTTTGGTACAGGCAGGCAGCGAGCACGCCCAAGCCAGCGAGCACGCCCAAGCCTGCCGTCCTGAAGTGCCTCTTCTCCCAGCTCCTTGCCCTCGTGTGCTCTGCAGCGCTGGCTGATTGCTCTCCAGGCGTGTTTTCCACGGATACCTCAACGGAGGCAGCACCAAATAACAAGTAAAGAACAGCCCAGACTCCGGGCTGCAAGCACAAAGCAAGCAATTGCCCTTCGCGCAGGTCACTAATCTCTTGACACATGGGCTTTGAGACCTGGGCCACGGGGAGGGAGGCTGAAAGGGAAGAAAAGATAGTGGGGACAATGGCAGGGCCGCCGGCCGGCTAATAACCCCTCTCCCAGCTTTGTCTGGGTACACTCAGCGCTACGCTGGGATCAATTCAACTTCGCAGAAAAAACCACACTCCTGCACCGCAGAGGGGCCGGTGTCTGCCCCCACCGTGGGTGCCCTGTGAGGACCCCGGCTCACCAGGCTAAGTGCAAAGCTCGAGACGCTGCAGGTATTAATAGCCCCCGTTTTGTAGCCGGCAGTAATTCCCTCCTGTGTTTTCCCCTCCACGCTGAAAACAAACCCTTCACTTGATCCGTTTGTCCTCTCCAGTTGCCATCTGTCTTCCATCCTTCAAATCTCACCTTAAAAACAGTGCCTCTTGAGCAAATCCTGCCCGCCGTCCCCGCGCGCCGTCTCGCCCGGCGCAGGCCTGACACTACAAGCGCTCGTTGAAGTGAAGGGGATTTGAGAGCGCGCAGGACCCGGCGGGATTAAGGCCACAGATTGTGCTCCCCGGGCCGCACCGTGTCTGCAGAGCAAAGCTCCGGCCCTGCGGCTCTGCCTGCCTGGTGCTGCCAGCCCCGAGCCCAGGGGCTCCCTCCACTCGGCCTCTTCTCCTTCGCAGCGGCAAGGTGAGGCTCTGCTGCGCTGGCATCACCATCCCGTGCTGGTGGGATGGAGGGAAGCACCTGAGCCCACCTCCCCGGGTGCCTCTGGGCACCTTCCTCTGCAGATGGAAGCAGGAGAGGTCACCCCCCGAGCCCCAGCGAGGAGGCACGGGGGTGTTTCGGGCGGGGGCTGCCGGTTTGTGCAGATGTGGCGGGTGCCGTCCCGCACCACCCAGAGGCAGCATCTGCGGGGTGGCCCCAGCCAAGCCCGTGAATCAGGCGCACATCAAAGCACCGGCAGCGCGAGCACTAACAACCCTGGCAGCCGGCTCCGAGCGGACAGTGCCTGCGCAGATGTTCAGCAGCAGCTTTTCTCAATTACAAAGAGCAGCAGAATTTACCAGAAAACTCAGGGAAGGAGTCCTGGCCAGCGGAGGGGCCGCAGCAAAGAGCCCACGCATCGCTTGCGGCTTCCCAGGCTGGGTCAGACCAGCACGTCACCACCTCCCTCCATTTTAGCACCGGTATTACATTACCCCACGTTTCCCTGCAGCCCTCGCTGTGGGGGTCACCTGCTCCCATCAAAATCTTGGTCTTCTTTAGAAAAACCCCACCTTGCAGGGCTTCATGGGCGTAGGGGAGAGCTCAGACATGACCACATCTGATCCAAACCTTTGGAGCCGGTGAGATCCGTCCTGGAAAATAAACCCACATGATTTCAAAGCCAATCGCGTGACCTACGGCAGGGTGACGCGTGGTGTTTTTCGGCTGAGCCTGGCAAGGGCAGCCCTGATCCTGCCCAGCTCCCACAGACCCTGTGAACTACCAGGAGCAGGAGTCTCGTGGTCCGGCCAGCCGCCCGGGTGGGACAATGGCATCACTCCCACATGACGGCTGGACTTTCCCCTTTTGACACCAAAAGGAGCAAAATTCAACATACCTCAAGAGGTGGCTGCAACGTGGACACCCGTCGCGTGGGAGAAGAGGCAGCGGGATGGGCCCTGTGCCCCCTGCCTATGTCCGGCCCGTCCCTCCCATGGGGGGAGTTGGGGGAGAGGGTGCGAGGTGGGGTGGGGAGGCAGGGCACGGGGCCGGCCCTTCACCCCAGGCTGCAGGTGCTGCCTCTGGTTTTCTGCTTGAATGAAGCCGTTGGTCTGAACGTGGCTCGTAACCTTCAGCCCACAGCCAAACCTTGCCAAAGTCCTTTCCCCAGGTTGTTCAAAAACGAACGTGCTCACCCATCGTAACCCTCCAGGACCATCAGGTATGGCACATCACAGGGGTGAAACGCTGCGGTGCCGGACCGGCGAGCCCTCCTCACCGCGGGATGCAGAGACGCTTGTGCTCCCTCCAAAACACATCAGGGGGTCCCTGTTCCCCCATCCCCAAGGTATATTTAAGTGAAAACGTGATCGGTTCTTCCCCCATCCTGCTTCCCACGGCGCGGAGTGGGAGCAGAGCGCCACGAGCCGGCACTTGGCACCTCCCCGGAGAAGGGGCCGGGGTGGGAGCGGGATTAGCGCCCAGCTGGCACCGGGCTGCTGCATGGGCACGGCCGGCACCGACCTTTTATTACCGTCCTATAATAATATTGTAAATACTCACTGTGAAGTAATTACATCCTATAAAAGAAGCAGCAGTCTGTGGTTTGAGCCAGGACCGGTTCATGACACTTGTTTTAAAGAGACGTTTCATGTCTTGTTTATAGATTAGATTTTAACCTGACAACCTTTTAACATTGTATTAAATTAGAAATTAACTTCGTATGACTGCTCACCGTATAATTGACCTACTGATAGGCTGAGTGCTAGAGAATATTTAAGATACCTTTCAGACAGCGAAGTTCCCAAGAAAATTCAGAGCCTCCTCCTTGATCCAGACCAGGGCTTTGCTATTAATTAGTATTTATGGTTAGGTGGAAGGAGTGCTTCCCGCGGAGGGAGGGCTGCCACAGAGCAGCATCCCTGCTGCGTCCTGCCCATCCCCGGGGCCGTGATGAAACCCAAGGGGATGGAGGGAAGGAGGTGTAGGGGACAGAGAAGGCTGCAAGCCCCTGACCCTGCCCGTTGCAGTGACCATGCAGTGAGACCAGTGGTTGCCCTCCTGCGGTTGCCTCAGCCAGAGCTGCTGGGAGATGAACCCATCAGGGATGGAGCTGCCACCTTCAAGAGAGCTGGATCCTGCAAGGTTGTGGTCACGGGGACAAGCACAGGACTCTCCCCAGTGCGGGGCAGGGCAGGCAGGCAGCTCTGCTGCTGGAGGAATGGTCCTGGCCCACGGCACATGCGGGCCATAAGCAGGCAGCTTACCTTGGCCTGCTCGGATGACACCCGTGCCTGCGACCTGCCTGCAACCTGCATGGGGCCGTCAGTATTTTAGTGTAATTTCCTGCAGCAGAAATGCCCAAGGAAGGCAAAAATTCAGCCCTGGGAACTCACCGACAGATGTGCAGCTTCAAATTACATCCAAACCCAGCGAGGGACAGTGTGGCAACTGATGGGCCAGTATCAATGCCCAGGCACAGCCAGGAGTGGCCATGTGTCCCGAAGGCTGGGGGGACACGTATCCTGCAGCGGGAAACACCAGCTCAGCGCTGACCCCACTCGTGGACAGCGTTGGAGGAACGAGGGTGCAGGTGGGCACCGCGCAGGACGGGGGAAGCAGCCACCCTGCTGTCTCCGTGGTCCAGCTCCAGAGTTGGTGACTTGTCTCCCCACTACAACCTGCCCTGTGCTTTCACCAGTGGAAAGACATTTTCTGGTATAATTGAAACCTCCTCCCAACACATGTAGGAGGCGGGAGCGCTGAGCAAGAACTCAGTAAAATCAGTCAGGGGAGGTTTTACCTTGTTGGGCTGGGAGGACTCTTCAGTACAGGCCTCAGTTTACACTTGTATTCAATGTTAAGGAACAGCATGAGATTAAATGGCCCCTGTGCTGTTTTATGAAAGGTTTAGGACATATTTACAAACAGCTCTGCGTAACACGGGGCCATCAGCAGAGACCCCCCCACCCCCTGCACATGCACTGGCTGCTTTGCCCCTCGCTTTGGCTGCGAAGCTGCTTGGGGACGCGGCCGCAACCTCTGCCAGCGCGGCAGGGCCCTGCCTGCACCCCGCGAGGCTCCGGCAGCGAGGCAGCCCCCCTCTCCGGAGACGTCAGCCCAACCTTTGTCTTCATCTCCTTCGTTTGCCCCCGCAGCCGGGCTCGCCAGCCGTGTGCCGTGTTGCCCAGTCCATGGCTTTTTCTGGTTGAGCAGTGCAGACATCCTCCCCCAGCGCTGCGGGATCGCAGAACCTTCACCCCCTTTGGCGGGGGCTGAAGGCACCGAGGGAGGCAAAAAACAGGGTTGAAGACTCTGGGGCACTGGGGCAGCCAAATGGTTTTATACCAGAGCGGGAGCGGGGTGACGGCGGGAGGGGAAGCACTGCCTGGCTGTGCCGCAGCCCCTGGGCAGGGACGGGCCAGAGGCACAGCTGAAGCCCCTTGGCTCCTGCTAATTCTGTTCGCACCAGCTCTGCCCCCACAAACGAGAGCAGGGAGCCCCGAGACGGGGTTGGTGCATTACCAGGACAGAGGCGCTGCCGCTGCAGACACATGCTTGTCCCGGTGCCTTTTCCATCTGTGAAACAGGCCAAGCAGTGGATTCAATTATTTTTTCCTAGCACATAAGCCACTAATCATTTATTGCATTAAAAAAACGCTCATCTCCACAACTTTTGTTCCCATTTCATCCAATTAAAACTCGGAAAAAAAGAAAAAGTTTCCCTTTTTGCAATCACAAAGACCCGATCTCAGCTCCATGGACTCGCTAATTGTAAGCACTCAAATGGTTGGGTTTAAAGTTACACTTAGCAGCTGTGAAACATTAGGGTGAAGTGATTACAACCTACTGGAGGATACCGAACATTTTTACAATATCTCAGGAGCATAAGGGAAAGACAACAGGAAATGGCGCAAACTTTCCTACCCTGCACAGCAACAAGCCAGAGCAAAGAAGCAAGAAAATAAATGTAGAGACGCGGCGCAGACGCAGTTTGGATCCTCAAAAAGTTACTAAGGAAGCCGCGGTGAAAGCACCGTGTGTTTACCCCCATGCTCGGAGCGGGTAGAGAGGTGGGGGAGCAGCGTTCAGGGATTTCACAGCTGCATTTCACAGCAAAACCCTCCTCCGGGCTCTCTGTTGAGGAAGGAGAATGGGGATCTTGGTGGTATTTTGCCCTTGGTCGGTTCCCCTCGGTGGCCGGCCTTCTCCTGGCCTCATTGCCAGCGAACTTCTGTCTCGGGCTGGCTCCTGGTGCCTGGGGCACGGCCACCAGAGGCTGTCCCCTCGCAGGGATGGGCTGCACAACGGGGTTTGTCCGCTCACCTCGGGCAGAGCACCACGCTCCATCGGGGCTCGTCAGGGCTGAGCTTTGCTGGCAAAGCGAACGAAGCTCGAGCCCCACGTGCTCTGGTTATGCCCAGGCCCTGGACTGGCTCTCGGATTTGATTTCATTTGAATTTCAGGCTGTCACATTTAGAGAACCTTTGACTTTCCACTTCTTTTCAAACAGCAAAACATTCCCCTCCCATAATTTAAGCATGCTACATGCGTGTGTTTATTACAGAAACCAGGGTAGGATAAGAAAGCAGTATTTCATGTTAATTCATGAAATCTGAACTCAACTTTTAATAGAAGAGCTCCACTTTATGCACAGAGTGATATACAGTCCACCTCGCTTTAAATGAGACGTTTTGCCTTTTGAACTCAGCAGGAGGCCGCTGCTTACTACTACTGGAAACAGTTTAAAAACCTGTAAGTCCTGCATGTCTTTTGGGCTCTTTTTGAGCCAGTGGTTTATATCATGGCACAACATTCTTGCTGGGCTGCCTGCGACCGCCTGCTAGCCACTGTGTTTGAAAATTCATCCTTTCAATAACTCACCTGGATTATTTCCACAACGGGAGACGCTCGTCCGAAATCCTACGAAGACCATGAGCCTCTGACTATTTTTGCTTTAAGTGGGGTTTGGACCAGGTCCCTAGATTGAAAACCTGGTTGCATAAAGGTCAGGGGCAAACCTCCCTTAGGAGCAGCTTCTAGACACCATCAGTGAGCAGCAATAGTCTCGCTTGGTGCCTGAAAAGAGGTTAAGGTGGAGGAAAGGTGGTGTTGCAGGAAAGCACGTGGCACCCAGTTGAAATGGGGGGCTTTGTGTGTAGGCTAAAAGCAGGGGCCATTGGTGGGAGCAGGCACGTGCTGAGTGAGGCACATGTTGAATCAAGACCCTACAGAGCTATCGTCGAATCAGACCCTATGGAGTTATTGTTGAATCAAGACCCTATAACGTTATCGTTGCAACACACTTGGCTTTCACTGGCTCACTGAAGAGCTGGAACTCGGTGGTTATTCTGCTGGGTCATCTGTGAAAGTATCAAATTAAAGTTAAATTAGCCACCTCATAGCAGTGCTTTTTTTTTTTTATTGTTTTAAGCTCTAGGCTTTCTTAACAGTTTGGCTACGGGGCTATCAACAGTGGGGAATTTAGGACATTCTTTTCAATGAACCAGACTGAAAATATTTTGGTACAGCCCCAGTTTGTAGGGTTTTTCTTCCCCCCCCCCCCCCGCCCCTTTAAACAAAACATCCTGATTCAAAGGAGCTTCTTGCAGACTGGGAATTTCCACATGGCCGTATTGCAGCACTTATAAAAAGTGATTTAATGCCTGCCAACAACAAATACATTTCCAATGACACCATTCTGCGTTATGCACTATCCTACTTCGTGTGTTCAGTAAGAACCAGTAACCAAGCTGTCCAAGGCAGGGGGGAGAAGAGAGGTCGCCTGCTTTTGCAAGATCTTTGTCCCTTACGGCCGCTCCTTGGAAAGCCTGAAAGGAAACAAGCATCACGGTGACAACACAATCCCTTCTGTATGTGTTAATCTGGATTTTGTTTGAACTTTTGAAGCTGACCTGGGCTTGAACTGTGTTAAAAATCCTGACTGGTGTGGACTGACTTGACCCTGCGGTCCCATTTGTCCGCAGTGCCAGCCCTACCCTCAGCCCCTTACTACAAGCCATTATTTTACAGACATAAAAGAAACATAGCATTACAGCAGATATAGCCAGCGGGACGGAGCTGCGAGTACTTACTTACGGGCGAACTCTCCTCTGATTTCATCCCAAGGAAGTTTTTTTTTGCTTGAGAAAGGACTGACTGAAAACCAAGCAAGAAACTGAAATTATTGCTGCAGACTCTCCGTTTTTATTAGTGGTTTCCAAGCTTGAAGAGAGAGGAAAAAAAAAGCTGCTGAGATCTGAGTCGTGGCGTTACAGTTAAAAAAAATCAAGTCTAAGACTGAATTTGGTATTTGGGGTTTGGGGATGGAGTAGGAAGAGGGTGGTCAGTTCTGCATCACTCAGTGTGGCTGGTTTAAGCTGTAAGAGTGCGAGAAGATTTGTGGGTTTAGATAGTTTCCTCTCATTGCCATGACTCAAACGGCTTCTATTAAAAACAAGTAGTGGGAAGGAAATTTCATAAGCTGACAGTCCCCTCTCACTCTCTGCTTCTCGACACAAGTTGGCTGAGATATAGGAATTCATGTGGTTACTATGTGTGAGCCCATGACTATTTTATCAGCAGAGTTATGCGGTGCTAGTTTTGACTGTGCACGTTCAGCAGGGTGTATAGGCTCAGGCTGCTATAGGGGTTCTGCAAAGCCCCTTATATGTGATCCTGTAACACAACAGATGTAGGTGGGGGTCTCTGATGCCCGGTCCTCATCCCACCAAAATCAGTGGGGGGAACAACAGGGCCCCGACCGACCCAAGGAGCTGGAGCTGGGCTCAGACACCCCAACAGAGATGGAGGTTGGTTTTCAGAAGCACTAAGTGGGTGCAAGGCACACCATCTAAGTCTCCCATTTTTAACTATCCTGCCCTTGCACATGGGGATGACAAAGTGGGGAGGCCAAACCAAGCTAGACTGGCTGCATAACATCCCCTGATGGCTTTAATTAAAGCCCTCGAGTTAGTAAATATGCACATAGTCTGGTCCAGGAAGATATACAAAGCCCACAGCCAGCCCAGTAACACTCCATGAACATTGCCATTTAAGCAGTTTCTTGTTTTAACTTAGATTTATTCAATGACACATGCATTCTGGACAGATATCTGAGTTCCAATGAACAACTTTTATAACCAAATATGAGAAATTTGTGACTGCAGTTAGTCAATTAAGTACGTTTCTAAAATACATGACTAGAAGAAAACCAGAACGAGAGAGAGAATTCTTCCAAAGAACAAAAAGAAACATTTCCATTTGTAATACTCCTGGCATTGACGAGTATCAGTGGGGAAGGAGGGCAGCAAGGAGACGCAACGAGGAAGGAATAACATTATCAACCCTGTCCACAGAAAGTTCTCCAGTTTTCACTCTCTCCAGTTCATTCGTTAATGCTCGGCACTTTTGCAAATGGCGAGAGCTCCTCTGAGTTTCGGAGATTCCTTTCATCTCCCAACACAAAAAAGCAGAGAACGGTTCTGAAACCATGTGCTTGACCAAAAATGGCTTAGAAATATTTCTCCTCAACCAACTCTTCCTGAACACAGCGAAAAAAGAAGCCGCAGAGCTATCAGGATTGAAGACGGAGTCTTTTCATATTGCACAGGAAAACAAAGTCAAGATTTTGTGAGTATGTTTCAGGAAGGTTTAAGAGTCGTCAATATTTATCAGGGTAACGAGAACCATCCAGCGCAGCGGTGAGCTGGCAGGTGACAGACACATCGGGATTGTTTAGGCGGAGAGGCGGCTCGTTACCCTGGCTGGGTCTCCCCTCGGATGTTCGGTTAATTTAAGGGAATCCTGTGGGGAAAAGGCTGAGGGGCTGGTTTTCGTTAGTCGGGAGGGGCGATCTGTAGCCATCGAAGTTGCGTGGGATGCTGCCGCTGGTGGAACCAGAGCTGTTACTGAGCGTCTCTATGCTTCCCTCTCGCTGAAGCTCTGCAACAGGAAGAGAGAGCAGGTCCTGGTTAGCGTTTCAGATCAACCCGGAGTGCCGTTAGACGGCCGCTTTATTGACAAATCTGATTATTGTATCATTGCTCTAACATTTGCTTGTCATCCATCTTTTCCGGGGTGATTTGACGAATCACTCCAGAGGCATCCCAGCTCCTGCTTCTACCTCTCTGCCAGGCTCACAGCTCAGCTGAGCTGAAGCGGAGCTGGACGGAGACATTAGGCGCTGCTTGGCAGAGCAGCCCCTTCCCTGGGGATGAGGCTGCTGACTCACGACATGTCAGGACTCGATAGTGGGGACGCTCACGGCTGAACTGAACAGGGTGCGAAGGGCACAGTGGCAGATGATGAAACATCTTTGCTCCGCAGCAATGCTGCTGAGATGGTGGGGAAGGGGGAGTGGCAGCAGCACTGGTTACCGGTGGTGTGTACCAGCGGTGTGTAACCACTGTGATTCTCCACGTTGGGAACACCAGGGACTTTCCACAACCCTTTATCCTGTGCAAATGGACATAAGTAACTCTGCTTTTGCAAGCCAAAGAGAGAATATCCCCTTTCTTATGTGCCTGAGCCATGCCTCAAAGCAAAAGAGAAAGCAGGCCTGACTGTGGCTCTCCCTCTCCCGGTCACACACATCCAGACATCTCCCCTTGATGACCTCCCAAAGCCTCTATTGCTCCCTAATCTCGAAACACGAGGATTTTTGTGTGTGCAGAGCATCGTTTCTAACCGCGGCCTCTCTGTGAGCCACTTGAACCCAACAGTTGACTCAGTGGCAGCGTGCAGCAGCGCTGCTGGGCAGCATCCCCCCGGCCGGCACTCAGCGGTGGCATGCAGCGGTGAGATTAGGCAGAGCCCCACGTACACGACAGGAATCCTCTCCCAGACACGCGGTGACAGGCTACAAGAAATATTCTGGCGAGTTGCAACGCGCGGCCCCGAGTGCGACTTCCGTTGGCTGCTTCTGCGCAGCCTGCGCTGGAGGGGACAGGATGCGGATAGGAGATTCGGGCAAATTCCTCTGCTGCCAAAGGGGAAAGAGGAAAAAAAAACCCTCTTGTTTGCTGCACGCCGCAGTGTCGTGCATGTAAGGCACAGGGGACAAACCCCCGGAGGAGACAGGCAGCTTTCCCTGTCCCTGCAGTGGGAATTTTGCTTGATGGGGATGGAAAGAAGCTGCAGAGTGGCGCCCGCTTTGCTCTCTGCTAAATATTACTGCACACCTCTGTGTCGCACCAGGATATTTAACCTTTTGCAAACACCGCGACAGAACTTTTGCTGCAACGGGACTCCATGACAAGGACATAGCTATAAGCGAAGAGCACGGCAAAGGCAAAAGCAAAAAGTCAGTTCTTGGCTAAAACAAAAAGCATCCTGCCCCAGCATCCTCGGACACTGCGCAGCTCCCGTTTGCTACCTGGGCGTGGCAGGGACAGCAGCCAGGTGAGCGCACACCCAGCAAAGGGCTCGGGGATTTAATCCTTGGTCATGGAGGTAACTTGCAAAATGGAGATAATCTGCCCAGGATACATGAAAAACAAATCAGCAGGAAACCAGTCACCCTATAAGCAGCGATGATAATGACCTCAGCTGTACTAATCATGACTTCTCGCCAGTATTTGGTGAAGGAATGTCCATGTCTAAACCTCTTCATTTTCCTCACATCCTCACTCTCCCATGAGTTCAGGAAGTAAAAACAGTAATTTAAATCAGAAATGAGTGGCGTATCCCACACTAATACTGTGCTTATCCTGTCTGATTTGGGGCTTTTATCTCCCTCCGCACACAGCTGGCTTCGGTTAAATGTCCCACGTCAGAGCTCTCGGGCGCTGGGCAGCCATCGCCTGCGCTGGGCAGGCTGGGGCTCCCCCAAAAAGCATTTGGGCTGCTGAGCTCCTCACGGGGCTACTTTGCTCGCTCGCTCTTTTTAAGCTATAATTGATTTTCAGGCAAATGTTGTGTTTTCAGTAACCGTAGCAAAAGAAGGGAGTGGGAAAAAGCGAGGGAACATTTGTTTCCTTGCAGCCCCGTGGCTCCTGCGTGGCTGTTTTTGCCCCTCAGGCCACGGGGCTGAGCTCCTGCCTGCCAGCTCCTGCCTGTCCTTGGCCACGCCGTGTCCTGCCTGTCCTTCGGTGACTTGTGTGGGACCGCACACCCTGCCGGGATGGGATTTTGGGGAATTTGGGCTTGCGGGGTGGCTTTCCGGGGGGCTGCGCAATTTCTGCAGCTGGCAGTGCTTGCCACCTCTGCGGGGGACTGCCAGGGGGTGGCACTGCAGAGACTGATGCCAGCCAGGAAAAAAGCATGGACAAAAAATCGGGGAGATTTTTTGGTGGGCGCAGGGCCTGGCTTGGGAAGGCTGGGGCCCTGTCCTGGCTGTGCCACACAGCTCCGGCTCCGTGCTGCCGCTGCTCCCCTTGCTGCTGTCGGGTACATAAACCCCTTCAATAAGCAACAGGGAGGGACAAAAGAGAGGGTAAAAGAGATACAATGGCTCAAGGAGGAACCAGAGGGGAAGTTTTCCAGCCCTCTAGGCTGCACAGAGGCCGTTTTGGGTTCAAAGGTGGTCAGGCTAAAATCCGGGGGAGCTCCCGCATCCAAGCTGCCATCCCAAGCACCGCAGATGGTAAATGCACACATTCCCCTGGGCAAATAAGTCCGGCCGCTCTCAAACGGCCCTGCGCCACGAACCCGCTCGCTCTGGAACTAATTACACGGCGAGGCAGACGAGCAATGTATTTTGATACCTAAGAAAGCATTGTAAAACTCCTGACCGCTGCAGCAGAAAGCAGCACCGCTGTGCTCAGGAAATTGGGCTCTTGCCCTCACCCGGGCCCGGCTCTCGTGCATGGCTGGGTCACGCGAGATGGGCAATTAGCCATTACATGGTCACCAGGGACTACCTGCGCCGCACATATGACCCCTAGGACCACAGTCAGTACGTTTTCCTATGTTCTCCCAAATTAGACCATTTTTTCCCAGCTGTTTCATTAATAAAAAATATAATTTAAAAAAAAAAAGTCTAGTGCAAACTATTATCTTTCCTCCCAGACCTTCCAGCAGAGCAGGGCGTGGCAGAGGCACAGGCAGAGGCATGCTGGTGCCATTCCCATGGGAAGCTCGGACAAGACTGGGAATAGCTCCATGGTGTTGGGCCACCCTTTCTGTTACAGGGATGATTTCTGATAGACCCGACGCCTGGATAGACCCAACAAGTGCAAGAAGGAGCCACCATGGCGTAGTGGGGCTGCTGGGTATCAGGAGAGGCAGGTCCCTATGGACAGGCAATGCAGGCAGCGCTGCCCGCCCTAGGATGGAGCAGCCGAGCCCTGCAGCGCAGCTGAAAGGAGGTGAAATACTTCCCAGACCTAAATAAGATGTGTCACGTAACAAGTCAGACCACCGATGGCCTCTGTGCTGGGAACACGCTTGCTGAAAAACACAAAATAGAAGCAAAAAACAGGATTCTCCTGCAGAAAGACAGGAGCGAGTGGCAGGAGGCCCTGGATGAAGGCTCAGCACTGCACCGGCAGAGCAGCACACGGCTGCCCGGCGAGTGATTTCGTTTACTTTGGTGGAGTTACGCCAGGAATGGACTTGGCCCCAGCATGTCTGAGGGTTATTGTATCTGCATTCCCCCATGCATATACTGTCGAGATGTATTAACTTCCTTAAATGTACCAGTAAAACAACCTCTTATGATACACTTTAATGAACTTGTACAGTAGCCAACAAATTGTGCATCATATAAAACCCATTCGGCCTTATAGACTCTCTGGCTATTTTGTAATAACTGCAATTTGCTTCTGCTGAAGCAAGATAACCAGGGTTGAGAAGTCAGGCTTTGCAGAAACCTAAATATTTGATTTGGGGGGGAGTGGGTGGGAGAAGGAAGAAAGGGGCCTCTGGGAGCTATTTATGGGGTCAAAATAACATGAGACCTGCTCTTCTCGTAGCATTTCTACCATCAAGGAAATGAAATACTGTGAGAAGACCAGCACTTGCATTATTTTGGCCCCATAAATGGCTCCCTGAGGCTTTCAAAAGCCCGTGAAAAACAAACACAAATACAAATAAATGCTAATACTGGAAACGTAAATACTAAAACCTGCCCATGTCCCTGGAGGAAACGACTCACAAAGTCCTGACTGCCCTAAAAATCAAAAAAAAGACAAGACGGGAAAAAAGACGAAGGAGCAGGAACATCTGCTGAAGCCATGAGGAGAAAGTCACTTCAGGGGAGCTGGGAACAGCCCTGCCTGCGCTTTTGATGGTAACAGTAATGGGCACCGCTGGCATCACCCAGGGTCCCAGAATAACAGGGATTTTCAGGGCACACAAGCTTTCTGCTGTGATGAAGGCAGCAGCACTAAAAATCCTCACTGCTGTGGGGAGGAGCGGCCGTGGAGAGCAGGGGGGAAGGTGGGACAGCGAGCGGTCAGGGTCCCCAGCCCACCCTGGGGGCAGCCATCCCCCTCCCATGGCCCCGCAGCATCCAGCACGCTCAGGGGCTGCGGAAACACCGACGCTGCTCGGAGAGCAACGGGGTCATTAAAGGTGTTGCGAAGCAAATGCTGGCTGCTCTCTGCTTGGCACGACTGCCCGCAGACCGGCACAGCGCAGCCTTCCTGCGGCGCGCACGTTTGTTGCAAGAGAAATTGAAAATGAAACCTCCCACCAAAATCTCTTTCTGCTAATATTCCCCACCGCCACGCTGCAGCCTGACGGTCCTGTCCCTTGTTGTGCAGCCCAAGCCACTCCACTCTCCCTGAGCCAAGGTGGGGAGGAGGAGGAAGAGGAGGAAGAGGAGATGCTCTGGGCACTGCCTAGGGTCTTCAGGTCTGGGGGAACAGTGCTGCCCCCATCCAGCGAGGTGGCTGCACCCTCAATTCCAGAAAGCTCCAGGAACTGTCAAAGGACCCCATCAAATCCAGAAGGGTACAAAGCCCTGCCAAGCTTAAATGTGAAACCATTTTATAGGGCACATTAATTCAATGCCTGAAGAAAATCTATATAGCCCTCTTTTGCCCGGAACACTCATAAATTATGCTGCCTTTCTTCTTCGTGCTCTCTGTAGTGGTCCACTTGAAGCCGTGGTATCTCCTTTATGTCTACTCAAAAATCTCATCTCCAGTGCATTATTTCTTCTAATGGTTTTTCTTCTCTCTCTGTTTGCTTTCCTCTGTTAAGCACAGTTTCAAAATATCCTCCAAAATCATTTGCTGGAAGAGCTGACCCTTTCCTCTTACCTACCGAAGGCTGCCCAGGCTCCCGCACAGCCCAGCGGAGCCGCAGTCGGGATAAATGATACAATGACAGCAGCCTGATGTGTCAGGGCAGCGGGGAAGCGGCAGCAACTCTGAATACAAGAATTATTCTTCATCATCTCCAACTGTCACAACACATTACCCTCAAAGCCGCAGCTCGCTGAAGGAGTGACCCTGGACTGAATGGGAGAGTGCTCGGGGAAAGAACTAATTGTAGCCTCTTTTCACACGTCAGTCACTTTTCACAGCACCAAGCCTTTCAAGCTCAACTAATGTCAAGTTCCCTTCTCCTTTTGCTGGGCTGAGTATTTCTGATTTTTAAGGATGGCATTTTTAAAGGAACAAGGTCTCTGGTGAGGGATGAGGCCAGGGAGGGGAGGGAGGGAAGCGTCGGAGTGAGCACGCATCATAAAGTCCATCAGACGCCTGAAGACTCGTTAGGAATTAGACAATTAACAAGTAGGAATGCAGGAAGTGGGGTAATGGCCAGCAGGGCTTGAATCTCCTCGATTTCATTTCTGTCATTCACGGCAATTGTTTCGGGGAACTTTTTGGGCTCTGCCGTGTGCCAAGGGGGCTGCGAGCGCGGGAACGTACTCGGCCCCCTCTCTGAAATTAGGATGCAGGATGGGCATTTTCCAGCGGTGGGGAAGAGAAACAAGGTGCTGCTTACTAAAACCACCTCTCCCTGGCCACGAGCAGTTTTTGAATGAGCAGCTAAAAGGCCAAAATTAGAGCCTCATTTTAGAAATCAAAGATAATTTCCTTTGGAGGAGAAGCGAGCTCTCACAATGACAGCCCGGTCTGTGCTCCTGGCCAGGCAAACCTAAGGGCCCTTCACACCTTCTTGTCTTTAACCAAAATCACAAAATATGCTGTGGCTAGGACTATTTTTTTACCCTTACATTTGCACAATGCCTATCACGGGGCACTTGCAGAGCTGACTGGGGCTTCTGAGTGTTACTTATTAACTGTAATGAATAATAATTATGTAGCTTCTGCCATCTGGATTCTCATTCAAAAGGATCCTATATAAAGCGAACACTAAAAGGCAATTTGTATTAACACAATAGAAGTCTTGAGGATCTCTTAAACTGTTTGTAATTTACACAACGCTCCCCAGTGAATGGATTAGTTAAACATTTTTATTTTACTGATTGCTGCCAAAGGGAGTGGGACGTGCTCCCATAGAGGAGCTCGCACCGGCCCCCAACGAGCAGCTTCCACTCCCCTGTACGCCGACACGCACTTTTACACGTAACCGCTCCATCTTGCAGTGTTTAGACAACATCCCAAACTCAGCTGGACACTTTTCGCTCTATTTCTGCATGAACATTCAATACAAACATCAGACCCGGTCCCCACGGGAGCCGGTGTCACTGCCCGGGACGGGCACGGCGCAGCCCGCGCCAGGAAAGGGCTCAAAAGCTGATGTGGAGCTGTAAACCGAACCGGGACGCAGAAACACAGCCCCTAACACAAAGGCTTAGAAACGGCATTACTGCTACCGCAGTTTTAGGGTTTTTTTGGGTATTCCCTTTCTTTTTTAAAAAAATAAAATGCAATTATGCTAACGAGGGAGCTCTAATTATAATCCATCTCCACCACCCTCGGCGGCTGCTGGGAGGCGAGGACCTGTGGAGCTGGCTCCAGCCCCGCTGGCGGCCGTGGCCCCGTGAAGGGATGCGAGGGCAGAGGGGGGCACTGCACCCCTGGGGGGGACCTGTGCTTTCGGGTATTTGGATCAGCAAAGATCATTAATATTAAACTGTAGTGAAACGAAAGCACCATGCACTCATTAAAGCTCTTAATTTTCCAAGCTCCTTTTGAGATGGCTGAAAAGAAATTTCTGAGCAAATATATTTTTATGTTGCTCCTTTCCAAAGGGAGGACAGAAAGGTGGTTCCCAGCCTTATATATTACTGTAATGTTACAAGTTCATACAATTATGATCATGTTTAAAAGTCAATTAAACCTGCTCTCTGCTCCAAGCCCTGTGCCCTACTCCTGCTTTAACCCGTGCCAGTTCCCCCCTCCACTCCAGCAACCAGCACAGGCAGCTGCGGGGACGGATTTCCTGCAATGATTTGGGTGGCCGTGATACACCTGCTCCTAAGAAATGTTTCTTTTTCCTTTTTTTTTAAACCAGCAGTTTTGGAGAAGAGACTTTAAACTCCATTCAAAAGAGGAAACGTAACACTACAGCATTTGAACACTGAAAATCAATTCCCGTATTAAAACCATTTCATCCTGCTGCAACCTGAAAGATGTTGAGACACCACAAAAGCCCCTACATTAAATTTGCAAAGTAAAAAAGACTGGCTGAGCATCTTCTCTGAAATCAGAATTCAGTGGCCTATGTAAAATATCAGTTACTGTCAAACTACCTTACAATAACTCTAATGCTGAATCCACACAGAGTTCGTTAATACCGTGCACTTGGAGATGAAACCTGGCATGTTGGAAAAAAGGTGGCAGGATCTAGCACGGGGATGAGGAAGTACATGAGGCAGGAGATAACCAGGGGAATGAAGACGGAGCCTTCTGAACATCAGAGACCCCCTCTGAGACAGCAAATTTCATTTCTAGTGCCTTATTTCAATGCGAAGATGCCAAACAACTAACACGAAATGGGGAGGACATCTGAACTTACATAAACGTCTGGATTTACTTCAGGCACGAAGAGATTGTTGAGATATGGACAAAACATTTTCATGCATGAACTTCTAAAGAATTTTGTCTACCAAAAAAAAAAAAAAGCAATCAGCTTGTTTTTTCCTTTAAAAAGAGAACCTGAAAAGCTTCATACAACTCGAGTCCATGGAGTAGGAGACCCAAGAGTTTGGCATTTTGCCAGGCTTGACTCCGAGCATTTTATGGAAGGTTAAAAGTGCACTAGATAAAGGACTAGCATTTAGAGGGAGAATATTCTTCACGATAGGCACTTTCACAATGACTGCAGTGCTTTTAAAAAATAATCTCAAGTTTCCTAGAGCTGTATATTTTTGTAAAGAGTTTTAGGATGTTTTCCTACATAAATGGCACTTCAGAAGGGTGAGTTACTAATTTTAGTCAGTATGCGAAATTTCAAAAGCCAGAACAGTCAAATGCTTATAGAAAATAATTTCTGTAGCCCAACCACATCATTGAAGCCTACGACTCCTTGTGCAAGGTTTCTTGAAGAGTTTTAAAAATGAACATGCAGATACAGTGGTTTGGGTTTAAAGGAATTCTCTCCTACCCCGTCTTGAAAGTTTCAATACGTTGCTACTACAAATCCTATAATGCACCTTATATGTAATACATGCTTTCCTGTGAAAGCCAGTCTATATACAAGTTTTTTAACGTATTTTAGGCAGAATTATCTTGTATCTTCAGTTACGCAAGCAGCACATCTGTGTATATCAGACCAAAAGCATTTGCAGAGAAAACACTGTATTAAAATTCCTGGGTTTGGTCTCTCATTCCCTGGGTTATGGGAGTGCCTTGAATTGCTCAACACTGACCCCTCTGTCAGCCTCCGACTCCACAATGGAAAATACAAATTCAGTGTAATCTGCATGTTCACGACACCTACCAGCTGTGTCCTACACCCTCCGGACTCTTTGGATCTTGCTCAGAATTTTTGGAGGCAATGCTCCTATTCCTGAAACCACCACGCTTCTATCCAGAGCAGGTCCGGACCCAACGTGTGGATCTAAGCATCTCCCTTCCCACCAGAGCTGGAGCTGCTCGAGATCTCGGTGCCGGGGGCAGGGTGTCCTGTCTCAAAGGTGGCTGCTGCAAAGCCACCACGCAGGACGTTGATGACTGGGAGCACTCGGGGAGTGTTGGGGGTCCCTCCTCCTCTCCTGGGCTTGGCCGAACAGTCCCAGCAAAAAAACTCAGTAAGGAAAAGCTGTCTGAAGGTCAAAACCACAAATCCGGCGATTATCTCAGGGTCTGGGCAGCTCTTCACCAATATGCTGAATGAGGGATTTCAGACATGCCTGATCCTCCAAACTTTAGCAGTTTCTTTCATGTCTAATTTTTTAGACATATTTTTTTTCCCCTCTTGTGATGCTACCTTGGTTATTGGGCCTCCTTAATAACCCTCAGTTAGGAAGGCAACCCTGGAGAAGGACAACTTCTGTGTGTGGACCTCGCATATGTGCCTGATGTGCTTCTGACACAAACATATTGCTGAGTTCATTTTAAAAGTATAATATTACAAAGCAAAGTAATTCTGGCACAACTTCTAGTACTTCTGACACGAAGTGGCCTTTTGGGCCAGTGAGGAAAGCTACTGAGAGGCTCTGGGCTGTCTCCCTGGTGCAGATTGATGCTGAGAAGGAAGCTAGACTGGACTGGAATTTGGGTTTGATTCAAAGGAAAAGTTAAAAGTTTGGGGGGAGGAGATGCTCAGCTGGTCCAAATCAGAAGGGTTTCGTTGAAGCTCATGAAATGATGTCACCGTGGACTCAGCCCTGTCTGCTCATCTAAACAGTTCAAGGCTCTTGAGTCGGAAAAGCTCAGGTGGAGATCTAAGCAGAGGTCTCCTCCTTTCATTTCCCTGGCGCTAGTTTTAGTGTCGCTGAGAAACTCCAAACCCATCCAAATAATCCTAGTTCCAAATACAACTTATTTGGTCTATTTAGTCAATTATTTTAAAGATTATGTTGACAGCGCTGCTTCTAACAGACCAATTTTCTAAACGCAGACCTAATTTTACGAAGCACTCAAAGCTCGCAGTAGTACTCTTAAAATCACATCTCTACCTAGATTGAGTATTAACCGAGCCTGGAAAAACAACAGGCCAACCTTGTGGGCTCGCTCTCTTGCAGGATTGCTTGAGGCTCTTAATACACTCTGTCTTATTTATATAGCTCCAAATTCTGATGTTAGACATAAATATGAAAGAGCCTTGATAAAAATGACATCCGAAGCTTAATTCGTCCCTTTGTTAATGGAGTTGTTCAGCACAGCAGCTTGCATTCGTTCTCATGAAACCAGAAGGCAGCTGAAAAACGTCGACTGGACGTTTTTCACTTGTTAAAAGTAGTATTTTAAAAACTATTCCAAGTATTGATTCTAACATACTTTGCCTTTTTAGTTACACTCTTATAAACACTGTCAAATGTGTGAATGAGCTGCAGCCTGTGGACAAGCGTGTGGCAGAGGATAACTCTTGTGTGAAATCTAAAAGACCTAATGGCAAACCAAGGCATTCCTCTGGCCACATCCCACATAAAAGGCAATTTAAATCATCTCAAGCTGTGCAGATTCTGCCTTGTACTTGGGCATCTGGCAGTCAAGTTAATATAACTACCTGCTCTTCATGTTGTTTCCTTTTGCAGGCTTTTCGCTCACATTTTGATGGGTGACCAGCCACGTTTGCAAAAGATAAACCAAAGAGACAATGCAATAACGGCACAATATAATCTAAAGATTCTTTTTTAAAGGGTATGGATAAAAGTAGTCCTGAGTGAAGATTAGGGATCTGTTCCCATATACTTTATCTACCCACTGTTGCCTCCGTGGCTGCAGAGGAGGAAGGCATGCTGCTAAGTTAATTTGTCTTTTGATTAACACCTCCAAACGTCATTTCCACCTGACAACCCGGCCTCAGTGATGGGAATAACTGCTCAGCGAGGCGTGCTGGTCTTGGGAACAGATGGGAGGTGCCATCCATGGGAATGCCGTGTTCTGCCGTAGGAGAAAATCAGAACAGCAACACATCGAGCATCCCTCTGCAGCACACCCCATGGCACTGCTCCTGGGTGCCTGGGCAGGGTGCTACCTGTACCTGGTTAGGGAACCACCACCATTTCCATCCTGCTCGCCTTGACCAGGCTTCTGTGTGTCCTCCCATCCCCAGCCACCCGTGGCTCCTCGCTCCCACGCCGTGCCACCGTGCTGGAGTGGAGGGAATGGGGCAGGGCCTGGCTCCTGACCCTGCCAGCACCTTCCTGCCTGCGGCCTTCCCAGAAAAACATCTTTGGAAACAGTCGGAGAAGTGATACTGACCCTTTGTCTTTCACAACACCATCAGCTTTTGATGTAAACATAAGAGTTCATGTGTTGGGCAGATACTGAGAAAGTCACTGGCCAAGGAAATAACAAATAAATACCAAAAATAAATAAAAAAAGACAGTATGTTAGCTGCGGGGGTCCTTCTTGGAAAATGGCATAAAATGCTTCTCACAGAAAAAGGCAGTAAACAGTTTATGTCCTGGAACAGCCATTTTACAGGGTGGGTGGCTTCCTGGCGTGTCAGGAGGTGACACGCCACCAGCCAGCATTAGGCATTCCCAAATTCTGTATCTTTTCACAACAGTGAATGGTTGCTTAAAAAATTCATCCCCTTACCACTTATTTCTGTCTGCATGGAAACTAATTCCTTCCTCCCCGGGATGTGGGACAGACTGTGGGGAAGCTGCTTGGAGAAATCTCGGAGGCTCCTGTTAATGTCTGAGGAACACAAAGCGAAGACTAAAAGCCAGTTAGCAACAAAGGCACCGCCGCCTTTGCTGAAGCGACAGGAATGAAACGCAGAATATAAACAACAGAAGTGGGGAAAAAGCTATTTACATTTTTTAGAAGTTCTACTCTTTTTCTAAATTAGCTCATGCATTACCAAGCATGTAATTACCAGTGATGTAATTTAAGAGGGCACCAGCAGAAACATAGAAAAAAGCAGCTGGTCCGTTATCTTTCTGTCTTTACATTTTGCCTCGAGATCTTTTTCATTTTTTGTGAAGGCACAACTTTTACACAGCACTATTTTTACAGCAAGAATATGCCTTTGGGGGTTTCAACCACTTGCATGAACCTCCGCAGGGGTCCTGAACACCTTCCACTTCTGCTGGGGCAGCAGTATAGATGGTTTCTCCATTTGCAAAATGCCTCCAACCGATTTGTCATTTTTCTTACTCTTAGCTTTTTTTGTCAGCCGATTGTGCACACAATATTGAGCAATAATAAACAGAGGAGGATGAAAACTGCTGCAGCTTGAGAAGTGAGCTCAGGATATGATTCCTCCTCACCGGATGCCTGGAAGATGTCACTGAAATTCTCTCTCCCTTAGTGCAACCCGTGTGGAGCCAATATGAACTCCCAGCAAAGTGCTTAAAAACCCATTATTTATAATAACTGTTAAATGATGAGACATTGTTTACCCAGATCGCAAGATAAATTCTCACTTACAGAATGCTTGCCTGACCATCCTGAACGTCATCTGGTTTTTATTTAAATGCAAAATGTAATTAGGCTCCCAATAACACAGCAGAAGAATTCAATAAGATAGGGCTTTTCACTTACAGTTTAATATTAACATTTTCCCATAAATGTTAATGAATAAAAGTCTACTGTTTTATATGTTATCCATGGTGGGGAGACAGCAGGCTAGGAATGGAAGGAAAGCTAATCTTTTCATACCACAAGTTACGATATATACCTCAAGGAGAACTAACTGTTCCCAGCACTGTCGGGGACCCGGCCACAACACTGCTTCCTCCTGGGGCACCCACCAGACCTGGTCCCACGGGACGTGCTCCAGGGAGTCTCCCTCCCCATCAATCCTTCCCCAGCCAAAATCCCCTTTGGGTTTTTATCTCCTTTTCCCCTTGCCCTCTCTTCCCCCGTCCTGCTTCCTGCCCGACCATCTCCACCAGACACACTACGAGCATCAGATAGCAGACAACATCACTGTTAAGCAAGGATACGGCCCCAAGCCCTGATATTCTTAGACTCCACCATGGATAGCAGGGCAAGATTATCGGAAAAATCAGGCTACTATTTGTCTGATATTCTGTTAGAGAAATGCGCAGGGGTGATGAGAGGTGATGGCAGGGCTGCAGACTACAGTACGACGATAGGAAACGATACAGCATCTGAACGGGTGGGAGAAAGCCCTTGGAGCTGGCGGAGGTGACACTTTGGGAGTCCACTGAAGGACTCGTGCCTCCTCATGTTGAAGCGTGAGGAGCAGATCCCGTGGTGCAAGAGGGGCCTCTGCGGCCGAGAGGACTGAAAGCTGCAGGGCCAAAGGGTTGGCTCACACTGGAACATTTAAATTGTTTTAGCTTTTGACCTTCCATTTATTGCGGGGGGTTTTGCTGTGTTAATGTGTATTTTGCTGTTTGTTGACTCATACTTCATCGTACCTCTCTAATAGGAAGTGCTCATTTAACAGCTGAACTGCTTAACAATTTATTGTATAAATGGGTTTCCATTCTACAGCCTCCTTTCCCGTCTCCCTGGTGAGGGCAACGCGTAGTTTATGAGAGCTTTGCCATGACTTGGGCCATTGTTCTTCCACAATCCAGGGAACGGTAAATACCCTCGGCATCAGTGTGACGTTAATACTCTGCACGGGCAGGAAGGGAGCTGGTGAATTGGCCACACATCATTTTAAGATAACGAAAAGCTCAAACTTTCAAAGAGTTAATGCAAGATGTGCAGGAGATCCGCAGGAAGCGAAAACGGGAGCAGTGTCAGCCTAGCAATCCCCGCCAGTGGGACCCCGGGGTGGGAGCGGGGTGGTGGCACGCTGTCCGGCTGGCCACGCACCCTCCGCCACCGAGCACACAGCGTGCCCTGAGCTGCGGCTCGTCCTTACCCCGAGGGTCACGGGAGTCACGTACGGCTGTACGGGGATTTCAGGGCACGCTGGCCTTCCTGGGGCTCAGATGGCAACGCTGGAGCAGAGACTGAGGGGCACAAAGGCGGCAACACAGCTGAGCTGAGACTCGCACCTTCCCCCAGCCAAGCCAGGCTTTAGGAGCAAGCACCAGCCAATGCTGCACACACCTTAAAATCACTCCTGCAAAAATCAGCAAAATACCAAAAGGCTTTCTGGGGCTGCTGGGCTTGGGAGGAGGGAGAGGAACTGTCTTGTCTTTATTCTGCCACCACCTCAGCAGCTGCAACAAGTTTTGGCTCACAAAACAGCTGTAAAAATACCAGTCCTGGTTCAAATGCTGGGAGACGAGGGCTCTTATACTTACTAAGAGAGATATGCTTGCCGTCAGTCACATCCTACATAAAAATACCATGCAAAGACTCCTAAAAGGAATAACAAGGTAATTATAGAAACTAGAGATGGAAAAATCCTGTAGTCTCCTCGTCTCCTGCACCCTGCTCAGTATGGGACTGCTCGGTGTGGGGCAGGCTTCAGACCTCGGACTTTTAAAGGGAAGATTTAATAAACACTGAGAAATGTTTCTAAATATTTAGAAAACCCCAAATAACAGATTTCCAAGCCAAGCTGTACAAACAGAAAATGAATTTAGAAAACTGTTAAAAATCAACAGGTTTTGCATGCACCAAAATATATTTCTTCGAATAGCAAGCATCACCTCAGGGGCATGATGCTGCCAACAGAGCAGTAAGGATGCTCAGCCCCTTGCAGAATCAGGCCTAAATGAATACCTACCGTGGCTTTCCTCTTGTTCCCCTTGAAATCAATAGCAGAAGCCTCAGTGATGCAAAAAGCTTAATGCTTTAGGAGGTACTCAGCAAAACAGTCAAATGTGAGCAAAGCCAAGCTAGACAGAAGGGAGCTTTACATTTTCCTGTGAAACACTGGAGGTATTGCAGTAGGAAAATTAATTTGCTTAATCATTAGGAGGAAAAACCACAAACCAAAGTAAACCAAAACAAAACTCAACACAGCAACAAATCTCTAAGGACAAAGGGAATTGTTTCTGGTGTAACTACTCTGAGACAAAGCACTGGAAGAAAAATGTCCAGTTCCAATAATGTCATAACCCGATTACAGCCTGCACAGAAGAGCTAAAACACTTGCAGAACAATGAGTAAGAAATTAAGTTTTAAATTGAGTGCTGGCCCTATCTTGTGTCACTTCTTTATATTCTAGGAGAAAGGACACGGCTGAGCTCATTTCATATACAGCAGCGTGAGATGCCTGGATGCAGACATCATTTAGTCATCTCATATATGTTTCTCCCCATTTCTTTCTCCTGGAGGAATGACAAATCTAGAAATGTGACTGCACTTTGTTTTATTATGATATTGATTTTTCTGCAAAGGGAAAGTGCATTTATCCCCCAGGTCTGTGTGCTGGCAAGAAAGGGTTAACAAAATGTTTATCACAAAGCTGGCTTCAGAGTTGAAAGTAATGTGATCAGTAATGAATTTTGTGTTACATTAGGTTGTATAAATGGACAGACAAGCGCAGACAACAAGTGGCCAGGAGTCGGGGCTAATCTAATGATGTAAAAATAGAGACAGCACCAATTATACTTGGGGCCAGCTCAGAGCTCCTGCAGGGACTGCAAATGAATAGGTACAAATCAAATTACTGACTAATAGACGCACTACAAGAGAGGGCAGTCAATGCTAAATACATTAGGGCCTTGTGACCTCTCTGCTCTGAACAGCAGAATCCTAAATTTGACTTAAAAAAAAAATAAAAAATCAAAGAAACTCTTGTTCGTTTAAGGAGAGAAATAGAACAATGTTATTTGTGAAATGATTTGAGACACTTAGATATTTTTTGTTGTGTTCCCCTATGACCACATTACGTATGTAACCCTTTGAAAGCTGACAGAGGGTTTGCTTTTAAGAACAAGGAGAAATATTCTTTGTGCAAAAGTTAAGACCTGATAACAATACAGTTATGTTACATACCAAAACATTTCAAAGCCATGTGCCTCTTTGTGGTGATGTTTTTTACTGCTACTTCACCGGCTGTGTCTGTATCAAAAATAAAATATTTCTTAAAAAATGCCTTGATTTAATAATAAGAAAAAGAAAAGGAATCTCCCCACACCACAATTGATAATAAGTAAATGCAGTTGATCAACTTGTTATCAAATGGCAGAAAGTCAGAGTTGTCTCGTGGTATCAGTGCTCCCTTTAGAAACAGCAGCAGATTTTTTCTACAAACAGCAATGAACCGAAATTCATACCAGAAACATTTGTGGTATCAGCATTCATTGCCCTCCCCGCCCCCTTAAATAACGTATGACCTGGAAGAAATTCCACTAAAAACTCCTGGGGCTGGTGGTGAGGCAGATCTGGAAACCTGGGAAATGGTTGGGAAGCTAAAAATGCCCTTGTTGGCCCTGGCAGAGCTGCGGGCGGGGGCTGCTCCAGGGACAGCGGCTTGGGCAGGAGAGTGAGAAGCCGGGGGTGAAGTGCCTGATGTCCTGCACGGGGCAGCTGCGCTGCTGTTGCATGTTGCACGTGAGAAATAACTACTAAAACGACGTTAAGACGTGTGCAAGGCAAATGTTGCTCTTCTGATTCCCCACTTCAAAAATGGTGGCTCCTAAAGAGCCCTGAATTTTCACTCCTTTTAAACGAGTCTCATTCAAATAAACCTTTTGTAGGAAGAACTGCATTGAGCTCTTAGACTTATTTGAGGGGGTAATTTAATCTCTGACCCTGGGATGAATATTCTGAAAGTTCAAAGGCTGCTTTTAGCATCAATGTTATTTGATATGTCAGTGTGTTTGCTGCCCAAGCTGATTTTGCATTGAACCTGTGCAGAAATCTCTTTGCAGAAATGCTCTTCAGAGGGAAACTCAATTGTTCTGTGTTCCTATATCCCATGTCTAAGTTAGGATTAAGACCAACTGAGGAGAGGGAAGACAAAAAATGTCTTAGAAAAATTATAAGGAAGAGGGAAAGAAAGAAGGAAGGAAGGAAGGAAAGAAGGGAAAGGTCTTGAGTGAAGCTCAGACTCTATACAGGGCTAATCCTATCCCTGAAACTAAATGTACAGGTACATCTATGTCCAGGTGGTTGCTCATCTCTGAACACAATTTATGACCACAGACATTTTCTCTTTTGGAAAAAACCCAGGAAGGATGCTCCTTACACGGGATCAAAGGGCAGCAGCTCGCTCTCCTCCGGCAGAGAAGCATGCTCCCCACGTCAGCCAGGCACGCCAGAAAGCGTGTGACTTCCCTTCTCCAAACCACAAATTTCACATAAAGGTTTCAAAAACATCCCCCTGCAAAGCTCAAAGGTGTCAAGACCTGAGTTAGGCTGAGGCTAGTGTAACCACATGGCTTCGGCTGGGGACCGGGATCCCAACTGCCCTGATCACTGATCCTGGGTTTCATATGGGCTATTCCCTAACAGCACGTCTAATTAGCTCCACTTACTTACATCCCATTAATCAGGTTAAAGAGTTTGCTTCAACATATGAGCTTCCTTCATCGCATTATGAGTTTGTTCATGAAATTTGGAAGGAATCCAGATGGTTTCTTCTGAGGGCCAGGCGCCGGGCGCTCTGCGGCGTTTGCACCTCACCGCTGTGCCACTGGCTTTCCACAGGTGGTAGTTGACAGACTTGAGAGTTTTGGAAGAAAATGAGCCATACCTTTTCCTTTTTTTTTTTTTTTTAAACTGAAACTTTATAATGGGCTTTAAATTCTTCAAACCTTGTGGGTTGCATTGACCATGATGGTGCCATACTTGCACCCTTCCCTGTTCAGACCTACAGCACTGGTTCTGAGATGCAAAATTTGGGGGGTGCTCTGGAGCTTTTAATATAGGCTCTTACTGCAAGTTAATATGTATTCCTGAGACAGGATAGATAGAGAAAAAAGTTGTTTTGCTCCACAAACTGCAGTGTAAACTGAGCCACCGTAGGGTACTGGATTTCACGATGAATTAAAAAAAAAAAAAAAAAATACACGCCCACAAAAAAGCAGTTCTACTCTTGTACGTCCACAGAACAGTTCCACCACTTGTAAAACACTGCAGCAATGTGGATTTGGGTATGCTTTGTCAAAATAAATTAGATATGAATATAAGTACAACATGCAGGCAGCCAAACAAATTGTAACAGAGAAGACACAGCAGATGGGCATGGACTGGAATCACACGCTGAAAACACAGTAAACCCCATCCTGCATCTCCACAGCTGCCCAGACTCCAGCAGCTCTTTCTGGCAGAAAAACCAGGGGTCTGACAGTGGCAGCAGCACATTTATCACTAAAGGAAGTTTGCAGCATTGCCTATCCTGACAAAATAATGTAAGCAGTGATGAATACTTATTTATTTTTTATATTGACAATTCTCCCTTGGAAACCTGTCCGTTGTGTTAGTCTCCTGAAGAATAGATCTACCCTTCTGTCACTGTACTATGTGCTTTATAGTAATAAGCCCGAGAAATGTAGAGAATGGGTTTTGATTTGGTAAATCACATGAAAGCTGAGCCTGAAGCTGTGCCTAGATTTAACATCCAGCTAAACCTTTCACCCAGGTCAAAGGAGGGAGGAGAAGCTGCAACAAACTCCCCAGGGCTGACAGTATCTTCCCTCCTGGTGCTCCAGATGCAGGGCCACACCGTTTCATGCTCACTGCTGCTGTCCTGGAGCTGGTAACTCCCTTCTGGGACTGACTGACAGAGCCACTGGTTTTCCTTCAGGCCAGCTGACATCTTAAGCGGACGTGACTGGGGGCCTAATGAATTTGGGGTCCCTGGGATGTACACAGACCACACTGTACTTCTGTAGGAAGAACCCCCATCAGCATCACGGCTGCGGATGCCGTCCTCAGCCCAGAGGGAACGGGCAGAGAGCGCAAGGGGAATCTGTCTCCTGTGGTTCAGCATACTTAACTCCCACGGCAGAGAAACAGGGGATGGACCCAGAAATACTCTTCCACAGATAAATTTCAGAAAACATCCCATCGCTCAGACTGTAAAGGCATGGTCCCTTATTATAGTCTGATTTTCAATATTATGCCTAGAAATAACTGAAATGCATTTGAAAGCTTAAGAAATGTACTTGTTGAAGGAATTACATAAATCAGAGGATTTACTGATTACAGTATTTCTGGAGGGAAAGATTTCTAGCCTGGGCTGGCAATTTCTGCACGTCCAGTTTGAGTGGATAATTGTCAGAGATATTTGTCTCCTAGAAGCCCAGTTTCATAAATCACAATACTAGCTTTTCTTTTTTTTCTTTTTTGAGACTGCAATGTGAAGCTCCAGAACATACTCAGAAACCATACTGCAAATGTAAATATTGTAGCTACTTGAAAACAAAGCTTTGCAAGCAAAAGTGGTCACTGAGCATTAGTATTTTGTGAGTAGACCTTCATTTTTTTTTTTTTTTAGTGAGTTTGACAGAAACTGAAACAGCAAAACCATCTTTTTGCATCTTTGCCAATTTACGCCTTCTTTGGAATTAAATGCGTATCTAGGCTGACAGCTTATGTACAGCAGACTCCACTTAAGATAGACATGGGTTGTCTGGATAATTGGATAACAAGGCGAAAAGCTGGTTTCCCAATCAAGTCAACTAGCTGGATGACTGGAGTTATCATTTAGGTCACGAGGGAAGTAGATTTGGGGGGGGGGTCATTTTCCAGACCTGGTTCTTCTCCCGTCCATGTCCGACAGCCCTTGGCAACTTGTTGGAGTCAGAGGTGGAAAAGACCCATCAGGCCATCTAATTCCCCTTCCTTGCAAATGCCAGATTATTCCTCATGTTCTTAGCATCCTCCAGTTTGATGTTTCCTGTATAACCAATCTTTGGGTCATTTCTGTCTCTGCCAGCAGCCAGAACCACCGAACCAGTGAGGTGTTGCCAACCCTGCTCTGCAATGCAACGGGGTAGGTAAGAAACAAAGACTGTGAATATCTACTCCCCAAAGAGGTCTGTGTGCCATGAGCATGTGTTTCCTCCACACTGCTGCAGCATATCAGCCCTGATTACTATATAAATCTACGTGTCAGCTATGTCCTAACAGTTAAGGCATTAAAAGAATCTATTTATCTCTTGCCATTAAGTGCATGTCAGGACCAGTTGAGCACTTGATAAAGTCTCACTGTCCACTCTAATGTCCATTTTGTCTTTGTCCACACAGCGGAGCCGAGCACTGCACATGCACATGCACATACCTTCACATTCAGAGTTAGAAATTTTCATTAATTCATGTTTCAGTTCGAATAAGACTTTGCAAGTTTCATTAAATCTCTGCAAAATGTATTTAAGGACTGAAGAGAATCCAAGGAGCACAAAAAGGGGTTAAATGCACACATAACATAAAGGCATGCGTTAAGTTAAAATGAGTTATTTTAGGATTATTAAATGGAGGTTTATAACTTCCATAATTTTGAGTCCAATGCAGAAATATAAACACTGTCTTTGGAACCAGTACCAATATATAAATCAACTACCAACAAGCAAATTTACAGTGTTCTTCTCTGCTGAACTCTTTGCTATCATTTCACTGAGGTGAGTGGGCAGCAGAGAATCCAAGGATGAAAACTGATTGTTTTTCAAAGATAATTCGGTTCAGCCTAGGTTTGTTAAGATGTAAGTGGTTTGGGGGGCAGCGAAAACTATCCTACTTGTTACAAGCCAACAAAGACACCTCTTCTTTGAAGCAAGTACCTCCAAACTTATCTTTCCCCATTTATTAAGCAGCAGACAGATGCTAGCACTTTACCGTGCTCCAGAGCCTGACAAACGGCTGGCTGGCAGCCTGCCGCGAGCGCAGCCACGCATGTTGTAGCGAGCGCTAGTCGACTCCCTAGGCAAGTGCAGTTTTCCAGGTATCATCTGAGCAGGAGAGAACTTTTTATGGCCATCTGGTAAGAAGAGCTCAAGAGCTGTTAGGGGATGGAAGTGGAAAGGGCACGGGAGTTCACAGCCTTATCACTAGGTTTTCTTTGCTGCACTGAGTCACCACATGCCCAAATCCTGAGAATAAAGTATGTTAGTGGTGGAGAGAATCCCAAGGCAGGCAGGAAAACAGAGTGTAATGACAGCGAGAGGAGGAGAGTGGGGTGGGGTGAGTTGGGTCAATGCTCACGTTACTCACTATTGCTGCTTACATGTGCTGCTTTGAGATGGCATCTATCTTATGCTCATTATGAAGATTTATATGTCTGGAGTAAAAGCAGGGAGAAATCTCTTTAGATGAATTTTAGCTCAGTGCTGGCATCTCTATAAACAGTTTCTTTCTGTCTTTACACCTGCAGTACTGTGAGCCTAATCTTATGCCAAAGAAGTTGGCACTCACTGCTATCAGCTGGTTTTGGTGAAAATGGAAGGAAAATACAGACCTCTGCCTCTGACAAAATTCCTGGTTTACAATATAATACAATGTCAAAACTTTGGGGCAGTCAGTCACCTTGACTTGGCACGTCTAGATGGCTTCAGCTTTCAGAGAAGGTGTTCCCCTCACCTTTCCCCTAATGTACACAGCCTGAGGGGAGCTGACCCGTTATTGGAAGTGGGTACCACACAAAGTTCACTCTGATCACAGTATGGGTCAGTAAGTGATGAAATATGTGCCTTTGTCTATTTTCACAGCCTGTTTTTCCACTTTCACAGCCCTTTATAGACATGAGCTCGTTGAACTCCACACCAGCAATGTGAGGCATCTCTATCCTCACCTGTGCTCATCCTCAGATGGAGCACTGGAGTCACGGACATGTTAAGTGCCTCATCAGAGGCAACAAGCTGGTGAGAATTTGCACCAGATCTGTAACTGAGACCCATACTTAGTGTTCAAACAGCTCTTTCTGTTAGTACCAAACCTTAAACCATCCATTGACTCCAACTTTTTCAAGATGAAAATCAGAGGAAAGGCAGTTTGAAAGGCGACAAGCTGGGCTATGAAGGGTGCTTTGGCACCACTCAGCAGCTTGGTTATTGCTATCTGTATCTCCAGCCTGGGGAAGGGAGCAGCAGTTTGGTGACCTGTGGTGGGCTTCGTGCTCAATAGTGACCCTGTAAAGCAGGGGGACGAGCCCTGATGGGAGAGTCCCTGGGCCTTCGCCAGCTGAAGCAGAGCAGGGAGAGCTCGGAGAAGCACAAGGCCCTCAGCAATACACGAGGGCAACAGCAGAAGGAAGAGACAACTTCTGCTCTACACAGCCCTCCTGTAGTGGCCATAGGTTGGCATTCCCATACGTTTCTGCTAGAGCTTGTCCTCTTCTTCCTTCCCAGGCAAGTTGCCAGAGGAGTGACAAGCGAGCTGGCAGCTGATGTTAGAAGTCACTGTTACTACTGGCCGCTGGTCACCACATAAATGGTGCACAGATCAAAGACGGGCCTAGTCCTTTTACTAGAGGGCATTTGTAAAAACAAGTCAAAATTAATGGAGACAATAAAACTGCAATAACTGCGCTTTAACATTTCTAAGCATCTCCTACCACTGGGCCCCTTCTGAGCAGCATAATCTCTGACGTGCCATTCCATTTACTTAAACAGATGATATAATTTATCAATATAATGGACACTGATGAAGATGGATTAATTTGGATTACAGAACCAGGACACAAAATGAGGATGTGTGCGATTATGCCATTGTTTGGAGCAGGGTGGGCAAGGGCAGCAATCTGCACAGGCTCGGGTGCTCCTGAGTTGGCAGGGGAGGGAGGAGAGCCCTTGTCACAGCTATACGGTGAGGAAGCTTCAAGCGCCAGTATTTTTCTTCAAGTTACTTTAGGCTTCTCAAACTACGTTTGTGTGATCTACCACTATTTTCTTTTTATAAATGATTTCTCTCACACTAAGCGAGATCCCCGTGAAAGTTAATTAATCAGAGAGGTAGCGTACAGAGAAAAGGAAAAGCAAAGCTTAAAAAAAAAAAAAAAAAATCACCATTGGGTGAGATGTACGTGATCTCTGATCACACCTCTTCTTTGTACCTGTTCCTGATCCCACTGTGTCCCTGCTGGGAGATTCGCACATCGCATCGGCCAGGCGCTCCCGAAGGCCCTCTTCAGTGTGCTCCATGGAAGACATGTGGCGGAGACCGAAGTTCTCGGGCCAGCTCCCGCACACCTCCAGCAAGGTCACGCTCCGGTCGAAGGCACCTTCAACAAACAAACGGGAGATGTCTGGGAGACCCTAGGACCAAACTACTTCCACACATACTGTTTATAGCATTGGAAAGAAAGGCGGCCTTGCGTTTTGAGTTCCTGAAACACTGCTTTTAGCACATTAGTTAAAATGTTGGTGTTAATAGCACAGCAGGAGCAAGCAGAGCCCTAAGTACTGAACAGCTTTGACCAAGCAGCTGTAAGCAAAAAGGTTAAATTAAAAATACAGACCCAGTTCTGGTCTCACACTAGTGAGAGTCAGGAAATCAGCATCATGACACTGATGTAAATGACATGTAATGTTGAAAAGCTGTACGTACGTTATTAAGTACATGTTAGACAACTAGAAATTATTTTTAAAGTTGATTTGTCTTTCACTGGGTTGCTATTGAGTGCTCTTGCCCTTCTCAGACAACGGACAAGTCATTTTGTCTTTGCTGATGGGCTCAAATTTTAGCTAAAATCCCTTTCTTGCTCTTGAACAGAGAAGTGGAGCAGTGGGATATACTGATGAGGAAAGGACAGCTTGCTTTCTGCCTTGTGTTTGAAGCGTGTCTACTGAAGGAAAAAAGCAAGCCCTTCTTTCAGTCTGGGCTATCTGTGGATTTTCTGTTCCCGCACTGTGAAACTTCAGGTCAAACGTGAACTAACAGAGACTCTCCCCTCATCGGTGCTTTACTGAAGATGCTGGCTGTTGTGACAGAGCACACGCACCTACGAAAGACACTTAATTCCTTAACTTGCAGTTATTACCTCACTCACAACAGGGTATGATCTGCTGAATGCAAAGATACGATTCTGAATTCAAGATCACTTCAAAGTACAAGTTAAAATTTTTCTACTTTACTATACAGCAAGTCTTCTGCAAAGGCTTACTTAAATCATTCCCACTTGGAACAAGATTACAGTTATGCTTTGTTGCTTCAAGCACATACCATTTACTCAACTATTAGGTAACTGAATATGCAGCATTTATTGTGCCTGGTTTCTGCCAGCCTACAGAGGGGAAAAAATGCAAATGCCAATGTTTCTCAAAGTTAAAAGTACATGAAACACGTCCTTGTTATCAGGCCTTTGGTTTTCCCCTTTGATCAGCCGTCAGAAACTATCTACACTTGTAGCCTGTGACTGTACAGCTTCACAGCACACTCCCTGCCACTGACAGGTGGTAATAGAAAGGGTGAGAGACCAAGCCCCGCGGCAGGCGTCCCTTCCTCTGATAACGTCCAAAGTACCGGGTGATAACCGTTAGTAAACACTCGGGCAGCCGGTTAATCCATACATCAGCAAAGAGGGGCAGATAATTTTGAACTCTAATGGCATGGACAAAAGCACCAGGGCTGGCATTCAGGGATTTATATGGGCTGCAATGGTGACTTCTGGCTCCTGAATTTCATCGGCGCGCACAACTTTGATTTATCTCTTTGCCTGGCTGCAGAGTAGATTCCTGGCACTAGAAAACCATCAACACTAAAATGGACCTCTACAAAATGGGACCGTGGCTCTTATGTGATACATGCACTTGAACTCTGGATGAATCCCAGTTTAAACCGAGAGGAGGAATGACCAAATATTTCAACTTTTAATGGGTCTTTGGATTTATAAGGTTACTCTAGTCCACTAATTTGTTTTAAAGCAAGGGTTCTTGAAGCTTGCTTGAGAAAATGCAGTAAGGAGGTGAAGTAATTTCAATGATGTTTAAGTCTCTGCAACATTTCCACATTGTCAGCTATCCTAACTGCAGGAGGAAAAGCAAAATTTGGTCTTTTTTTGAAGCTTCTTTTTTCAGGTCATCCTTCTGCAGTTTCATGCTACCCTGAGACCCCCACCCCACATATGCTCCAAGACCCCACTGACTGCAGTTGGTTTAGACAGGGCTGTTCACATACCTGAAGAGCTATCGGGGCGGCTTTTAAACCTGCATCCCCAAACCCCAGGGTGGCAGAGGGGAGATGATGAGCTCCCACGGGTTTGCAGGGCTGTGTCGGAGATGAGAAATCTCTTCTTTACTAGTGTCTGCCCTTCCTCCGAAAGTGAGAAATAGGAGCATTTCTGCTCCTATAAGCAGACACATGAATAATAAGGCAAATGGCTTTTGAAGCTCTGCCAAGATGCCTGCATATGTGTACAGGGAGAAACTTCATAGAGCGCTGGTCTCTGGCTCCTGAGATACTTGAGTGAGAGCAAAGGAGACAAGTGCAGCGTTACCTCCACAATCAGGGCCGAGAGCTGCCAAAACTTCTTAGCAGCAACATGTGAGGTTGCAAGTGTTAATGCAAATGCTGGTTAGAGGGATTAACTGCACAGAAAGTTTTCTTGTTAAAAAACTGTAAGGCTGGTGAAGCTCTAGTTTTATCTTTCCTCCCTTTTCACTCCTTCTCCACGTTAGGAGTACACGTCTCGTGATACGATTCACCTCCAGGCATCCAGCTGTGATTCACCAGCCACACAGCACCCCACGGGTGATCACCCTGCCTGAGTAACGGGCGGCAGGGGCAGAGGGGGTCTGTGCGCCGTCATCTGCTCTGTGCTGCAGTGGAACCCACAAATTCCTCCTTATTTCAATACGCACACTGATAAAGTGGGTTCCACATAAAGCTGAACACGCAGATGTGCAACCGAGGTTACTTGGGGTGTGGGGGTAGAAAATGGGACCTTGCATGAACAGGCAGGTCCTTTCCTACCATAAAGCTCTTCCCTCTCTGATGTAAAGCAAAACTGTTTCAGGAAAAACAAGACTGATTGTTACGGATCTTCCCGTTCTTCTTGCCGTTGCATCAGCAGACAGCACACGTATCAAAGTAAAATTATTATTTTCAAGGCAGAATTCAGTCCTGGGTACTTTTACACCTTGGAAAATTCTTCTGTGAAGTGCATGAAATGGCAGATGGGCTGGTTGCTCCCCAGGAGCCTTTGGGTGCTTTGCCCTACGTATATTGTTACCAACAGCACAAGAACTAATGGCATTAAACTCACACTGATACCAGCTAACCGTATCTCTGCTATTTATTAAATTGTAATCTCTTTTTCTGGCTGCCTTCCTCTCCCCTTTTCAATCCTAGTATCTCAGTTGATAACTTATCAAATTCCCCATCGTCGGCCAGAGAGAAGTTTACAAATAAACCTCAGTGGAGTGTCCTGCTCTCAAAATCCCCCAAACCCACAGCCAGAATATGACTGCAGAGCCAACACGGCTGAGAAAGCTCCTGCTGATTCAAGGGATTACTGAAGGGTTGAGAGAAGGCAGGCTTCGACCCGTGCCTTTACAGGCAAACTGCTGAAATCCTACTGACAGCCACCAAGATCAGACCTTGACGTGTGAAGCCCAGCCTTTCTTCTGTCCCCCAGACCTGATACAGCTTTGACAGTGGAACAGGTTCCACCTGAACGGAGCAATTAATTTAGAAACAACTCAAGAAAGAAGCACATTAGCTATTATTTTAGTCAAGCAATTACTAGTGAAATCCTGGTGAAACCTCATTAAATCACTGCAAAAAATCCCATTGCCTTAAAATTGTGTCAGTATTTCACCCTATCGCGTGGTGCTTTCAAGCTAGCAGAACATTTACTTCTCCCCTTATTTGCTGAAGATGAAACTGGATGGAAATTAAGACCATCAGCCTCCTCTGTATGATGCCCAAGCACCATCCCAGACCCACAGCACTACAAATCAAAAACAACCCCAAATCAAACCAAATGGAACAAGCAGAAACCTTGGCTTGAACATCTAGGTCGAAAGTACTTTGTTTTGCAATTCCAGCGTGTTTAGCTTTACACTGCCCCAAACACTCCAAGTTAATTCTGCTCCACACGCAGGATTTTCCTATTAAAACTTTAATTTTCTCCTGATACCGATCTCCCACTTCTGTCCTTCCACTGACATTTGCCTCCCAACGAGCACTGCCCTTTACTCACACCGCTGCCGGATGGAGCAGAATCAGGCCCCCGTCTTTCTGCTTAATGTTTCTCGCATTTTATTAATGGCAAAGGCTTCTGTTATTACTCATACCAAATTACCTTGCTTAGAAGCACAGGATTTGTCGTTTGCATTGCAATTGTTTCAAGGCTTTTAATATAAAAGGAAAATAAATTCTACAGGAAGAAAAAAAAAAAAGCCTCAAACCTTGGAAACGTCCTTTCATTTCACAGCTAGCCCTACCAAGCAAGACTGAGAAAACCAGAGAAGTTTATTTTCTTCTCTGAAAAATCTAGTAGTAAAAAGTATTTTTACAAAATATTTTAATGCTCCTAGTGTGTTATTTTTCTAAGTCAAAATAGCTAAGCTAAATCTTTCACCATAGCCCTTTAATTCAAAAGCCAGGGGAAATTTTTTTCATTAAACCTCTGGACGGCTTTGTTGAAAATATGAAATCAAGTAGCTCCATTTCCTGTCTTCTAAGGAACAGTAAATCAAAAAGAGTACATTCTCCAAAAATACAGTAATGGTTCTATTAAAGAGCTTGACAGTTTTGAGCCTCACCTTGCATATTGCAACATACGTGTGAGCAAAAATAACAGAGTAAATAGGAGAGGAAATGACCTGCCAATTTTAACCGATAAAAGATGCATCCTTCTCATGAAAGGGATGGGGGTCTGACCCCCGGGGACGGCAGACCCTGGGGCGTGACCAAGACGGTCTCGGGGGGAGAGGAGGGGCTGCCCATCGCCAAGTCCCTGCCTTTTCTGGCCCCTTCAGAAGCAGGAGTGGACTTTGAAGGGAGTCCCAACCCGCTCGGCACCGGACGCCCCGGTAACCGCAGCATGAGCATGACAGGGCTGCCCAGAAAAGCCTCGGCCGGGAGCGAGAACCCCATGGGCGTGTGGGGAACCAGCGCATGGAAACTCCTTGCCCAGAGTAGTGAGTCAAATTGTAACATACCCCGTTTAAATATTAATGGTTGAACTTTCCTACAGGGTTTGCCAATTCACTTCCATGCCATAACTTTGTGACTCCAGGGGGAATGCCACAGAGCAGCAGCTCTCAGTACTTGAACGGGGACCTGTGCAAACGCCTTATTTAAGCGTGGAGGAAGCGGCGTCTCCCCGACCTGCCCCGTGTCTGACTTTTGAACGCGTGCCCGTGCTTGGCGGCACGCGCTGCTGATCCTCTCCGATGCACAGCTCACACGCAGCCTCCCCGCTCTCCCATGGCACACGCACGCCAACTTACGTGTGACAGACTTTGCAACAGCTCACCTCTGTCTATGGCTGTTGAATCAAGGTGTGAGCGTTAATTATTGCCTTTGGAAACAATGGCAGGAGCTACAGCCTTTGCGAGTAACTCTATTTCCCTGTCATCTTCCCTCCCACGGAGTTCCTTTTTTTCCAGAATCGCTCACAGTTCTGCTATAAACAGGACATTACTCACCAGCTCTGTATCCTGTGAGTGCATTTAATTAATGGAGACTTCAGCCGGGGTACCCAGTCCCACAGGCAACGAACACTTTCAAATCCCTTTGAACTTTTGGGTAAGTGAGGCCAAGAGGTTCCTGCATCCCTCCTCGGCGCACTACAGACTTGTAAACAAAAATACTGTTTATTCCTCTGTCATCATTTCTAAATGAGTTTTAAGCAAACATGCAGCTGCTGGGAGGAGCAAGCCCAGCGACAGGGTGGCCCCGGGAGCCCCTGTGCCCAGCAGCTCTGTGGGGACAAAGGCAGATGGTTGGGCAAGAGGTTGCCCAGGTTGTCCAGTGCGACAGTGGCCACATCCAGCTCAGGACAGTGGCCAAAGTAATGGTTGGCAACGTTCAGGATCAGAGCAGTGTCACAGCGCAAGCTCGACAGGTCCTCAGGGACCATCTCGCCCTCCCCACCGCCCCGACAAACGCGGTCTCCTCCGGTCCTGCACAAGGGGTTAACCTCGAGCTCAGGAGAAGCATTTCAGATGATTAGGAACATAGCCAGCAATCACAGCCATCGTGAAGGCTTTCAAATGTGAGCGGGGCTGCAATTTTCAGAGCTGGAGCAGTGAGATATTTTTATAAATACATAAATCTTCTCAAGGAAAAACAAATATAGAGGAAAGAATGTAAACATTATTGTAAAATGCATAATAAAATGTCTGTTGTTTGTTAATTTTGCTCCTTATTATCCAGTCTATGTACCACCGATGTTGAAACATTTGCCTTTTTTTTTTTTTTTTAAACTCCCTTATTCATTTAAAAATAGTTTCCTGCATGTTATATGAATAAGCAAAACCTAAGGTCCTAAATCCAGGAGAACTTTGAAGTATGAAACCCATGGTCTATGGGAACTATGTTTTCATTAATCAAAGTAGATGTTTCTAAAGCCATCAGATTTATCATGACTGGATTTCATATGTGAAACCCAATATACACACAGACATACACTGCTTGTCCTTTTGGATTAGTTCTGACCTTTTACTCTCCTTTCTGAAGGATCTGCCTTTCCTCAGAGCAAGGCTGCCCTGTTTTACCACTGCATCAGCCAAAGGAGCCTTGACAAAGTGCGTTTTCAACTCTCTGCTTTCTGTGTCTGAGTACGAGTCTGGGTTAAGGTCAAAACATAAATGATTAAGTATATTTATTAAACTCTGCCTTTGCCTTGAATGCTCCCTGCGACTGTTCTATGCCATCCAAACTGCAGTTTCACACCAGCCTGCTGGCAATACACCTGGCCACCAAACGAGGGACCCAAGTGTCACCACAGTGCCGACGCCGAGCCCTGGGCTGGCAAAAGCTGAACCAAGCCCCCGCTGAGCCCCCCGAGCATCGCCGAGGGCTCCTGCAGCCCTGGCCCAGCTCCTGGCTTCCCCAGAGGCGCGGAGGTTAGCAAAAGGACACGGGAGAGAGATGGGATGGTTTAAAAACTGAAGGCAGGATGTGACATCCATCCAAAGCAGGACTTAAAAGATAAAATGCAAAAAATCTGTGTTTGGTGTCATCGGGGAAATTTATGCCGTGGTTTTGCAGTACCAGAAGCACAAGTTTGAAAGACCAAGATGCTGGGGGCGAGCGAGGGCTCTGGTGCGGGCAGAGGTGGCTGCCACTGTGCCACAGGCACCCACCGGGACGGCACAGCCCAACTACAGCCTAAGGAATACAGTGCGCTGAAAAATAACATGAGTGTATTTGTGCTCTTCTTGCAATACTGGATACAATTTATTTAGCGGTCTAAAAGCAAAAAGAGATGGAAACTACAGCATAACTGGATGCTATTACAATTTTAAAAACAAAATACCCCCTCATAATACAACTAATTTCCAAGAAGAAATGTTTTTTTCCCTTGCATATTTTAACTCTTTACAGCTTTGTAGAATCAGAACGCCTGGAAAAAATCAGGAATGCTACAATCATCCCCAAGCCCCCTTAGAGATTAACATTTCTTTACATTTAATCCTGACATAAAGTAGAGTATCCCGAAGAACAGAGAGTCCTGCACAACACGGGGCAGTTGGGGTGGGTGCGCGTTACCAGGTACAATTCTGCACAGCAGAAACTTCACCTGATGTTCTTTCAACCTCTAGGTCTGGAAATTTCATTAAAAAAGGATTCACAAAAGATCTTCAGCACTTTTCAGTTTTTGCAAAGTTGGAAATGTTTTCTTGTGGTATCCACATACTTATAAGTCTCAGTCCTGGTTAAAATTAGAAAATCCAGTAATTTTTTTTTCTCCTAGTAAAGTTTCCCACTCTCTGAAGATCTATGACTTAGCTAAGCTTACAATAAGATGATTATTGAGATTTTCAAGAATGCCTAGGAAATTTAAACACACAATGAATTCCATTAAATCTCAGTGGAGGTTTTTTTAGACGAGTCTTTATTTTGTTTTACTTCTCATCTGAATAAAAGCTGTGACTTTATGATGCTGAAGTCTGCGTTGGCTTCACTGGGAAAAGCTGCGTAAGATGCAGGAAGGATACATCTGGTATTTCTGTGACACTACATAACGATTCTCATTTGCTTATTTGTTTATAAGCCAAGTCATTTCTGAACCATTTTGGAAGAGGTTTGCAGGCATACCCTGTCTTAGCGAGCTCACTTTGCGAGGTAGAAGTATGCCAATTCCACTGGAGAGACTTGAATAATATATTACTTCCCTTAAGAAAACAGCAAGATTTATCTTGCTTATTATCAATCTCGTGGCATGTGCAAATGCACATATATATATACGCACAAAGTACACATAATGGATTATAAAAGGCTCATATTTACCCACAAGTAAGGAAAGATCTGACAACTCATCGGGGTTTTCTGGATAACTAAGATCTTATGTTACACTTTGAGACACAAGTGTGGATTTGTCATATTGCTTAAGAATTAGTGGTAACTGTCTGAGCCAAGGAATTTAATTCTGATTGTTTCATTTGAATTAAAAAAATCTTAGTGTTGAAAAAACATTGGAACTGCACTATATACTAATATATCACTCAAACTGTAATAGGAGATTCTTTCTTGTGTAATAGAAACAGCGAGTGTAATGCTTGGAAAGGCCAAGTTCGTTGTGGGTACAGATCCGCCGCAGCTGCTAGGGGTTACCGTATCTTAAACCCGCCGCAGGGGAGGGGCGAAGGCCTCCCCATCCCATCCCATCCCATCCCATCCCATCCCATCCCATCCCATCCCATCCCATCCCGCCCGGAGCTACACAGCAGGGATGGATGTGGCCCAGCACACTGCCCTAAACCCCCGAGCATCCTCAATGTCCTCCCACGCAGCAGACCGAGCCTACCAGAGACACAGACTTCTGCTGGGCTTTGGGTAAGTTCTTCTTTCTAAGTATTACGCACACAGAGAAATGTTGACAAACAAGGGGAGATAAAGGGGCAGTTTGTTATCAACTCGGAGAAAGCTTGGAGAAGAGACTCTGCAGGAAAGCGGCCGAGCAGCCATCGAAGCTCCGGAAATGTGAAATTTGGTTTATATCACTAGCAACCAGTTAAGAATGAAACTGAAATATTTTTTGCATTATAAGAGCAAATGTTTCTCTGGTCTCACATCACCTTTTCCAGATGAAACATTTCACAAGCTGACATATAAACAGAAACCAAAATATTTTCCTAAGGTGCATCACTAATCCCACTCGGGGCCTCTAACTTGTAATTTATTTGTCTTACCTCACTATGAGATAATGTACGCCTCGGTTCCAAGCTACTGTCTAATAACTACTTGTACACAGGATAAATAAATCTCACTTGCAAATACTACGCACTCGCTGGGTGTTTGGGAAGAGCTTGCAGGGTGACTTCTATTTTCCTGCCGGTCGCTGCCCAGCACGTGCACGGCCCTGGCTCCTGGCCTCGCCCGCCTGCCTTGTGTCCCTGCCCGCCGCTGCCAGCCCAAAGCTGCAAAGCTTCTCGCAGCATTCGTAAGCACGAGGCATCTGTGGTTTGCACTTTGTAGAAATTAGCATATTTGAGTCATTTACAGGAGGGGTTTCCATGTCAGTAACGTAACTCCTTGCCATTCCCCCATGCTGTAACGGCACAGCGTGCTGGGCCACCTTGTCTAGACCGTGCTTTTGCCAAGAAAGGTTGGACCAGATGGTCCTTGAGGTCCCTTCCAACCCGGTATTCTACGATCCTATGATTTTCCTTAGGGAATAACAGAGGAGCGATGACCTTCTGACACTTTCTCTAGCAACTCTCGCTGTGCTAACGTTCAATTTATCAGGGTTATATCTAATACTATGCGCACAGCCTGCTGTAATCACAACTTCCCTACAAGTACTTTAACATATTTCACAAACAGCATGAGATGGATTCAGGTGTTAAACCGGAGTGACAGAAATGTTTGTGTTCAGGGCAGCTGGGCAGCTGCTCTAAGGATACAGCACCATTAACATCAGGAATTGGTTTGGAAACTTACTCTTGTTACTTATTAATTGAGTGACCAAGATCAGGGAATGGAGGAGAGACTGCAAAACACACCCAGAGGGCCAAATTCTTAGCTGAGGCAAAATGAGTTATCAGCACTGACAGAAAGAGTTTTATTGCTTACACCAGGGAAGAGCTAGAACATCAAGGTTTAAGTAACTCACCAAAAGTCATTGGGCAAGTCCGTGCCAGGGCTGCCCAGAAAGAAATCTCCTGTCTGAGGACAACCCAGTGCAATGCCACATCTTCCTAGAAGGTACGAAAGCATGGAGGGGATCTCCAGGGGCACCGAGTGCTGCCCTGGCCAGGCAGCAGGTCCAGACACCTTTCCACCAGCTCTGGACATTTTGGAAATTGCTCACTCCAAGTCTCTAGATCCCTCTAAGAACACTAGGAAAAGGTGTTTCTCTAAGGACTACAGGAAAAGATGAAATTTTATGTTTAGAAAATAATAAAAATTCAAAAAACCTTCAACTTGTTTCCTTGTAAGCCTTCCAAGTCCGGGAAAATAAATTCTTTTGGCCCGATTCTGAATTCATTACAAGCATGTGCCAAGTTGCACGAGCTAGTTATCTAAGCTCCAGCAAGGACTGGACCTGCAAAGCACTGAATCTCTGGTCCCAAGCCAGCTTAAGCATATACTTAATTTTAAACTTGCAAACAGCCACAGTGACTTCAATGGTAGTATATATATGCTGAAAGTTAAGTGTCTGCTTAAGTGTGCTGCTGGAGCAGGGCCAGAGCACTTGGGGACTCGCAGCACCAAGGTCTGATCTCCTACCAAACCCTGTCCAAGGGAGGGATTTCACCCCAGCCAAGCAGGCTTTGGAAGGGACAGGCAGGACCCAGCTGGTCAGGAGCCAGCAGACCCGTCCTTGCTGCCTGAAGTTTTCCTCTGCATACATTGAGGAGGTTTTGCCCTTGTCACTTGTATTATCCATCAGACATTTGGTGGCTGGATAAGGCAGAGCGACATTGCAAGGTGAGATGATGGAGTGAAAAAATTATTGCAACTGGCATGTCCTAGCCTAAGGCTTTCGGTCATTTAACTCATCTCACTCTCATCCTCAGCAAAGACTGTACTCAAAGGGCAGGAGATTTACCCTTCTACATGCCTCATGTTTGCACTTGGCAATTTGCAGTAACAACTCCAAATGCAAACAGGAGTTAGGCAAAGATGGCTCACCGCTTACGGCTAAGAGCAAAGCTTTCAGGAATAAGCAAGAACTACTTAAAAAAAAAAGTCATACAAGGACTTTTAGTGCCATGAATAACAACACCTTTTTTCCACTTGACAATGGCACTCTGACCTTGTGTTACAGAAATCCTAAAAGGTGACTAGAAGGGTGCTCCTATAGGGCATTATTCTTACAGGGAAAAATTGAAATTAAAATCTTTCTTACTAATGTCCTCGGAATTTCTCTGTCCTCTCCCATCAGATCACTGCCTACGAGAAAGCTCACTACGTACAGGTTTTTCATGGTAGGTGACCATTTGTGCATGGGTTAAAGTGCTGCCAGATGCTCAGCAAAACTCCTGGACTTCAGATGAGCGAGGCTGATGTACACCAGTGGAGATGCTGCCCAAAGGGACCACGCCAGAAACCCCATCCCCTGCAGGCTGCTGCCCGCGGGGAACTGCCTCACTGTTTCAGCTGTACTCCGAGATCAACGGTTCCCCCACAAAAGCAGAAAAGGACAGAAGTGGATGCATCACCCCAAACAAACGCAAAAAAAAAAATCAAGGGTAAGAGGAAAGTCTGATAATTCATGGTGTGCTGTTTATTCATGAAATGCAGCATGCTTTAACTCAGAAACACAAGAACCAGATTTTTATAGTCAATTTTCTCTTTTCTTCCTTCGATAAAACCCATTTTGAAGCACTGATGACATGCTTTGCTGTGATTTATGACGCAATGCAACCTATAACGTAATTTGGGATTAACCATTCAACCAGAAGCCACCCAAAGCCACCAGGTACAGAGAGAGGGATGAAGGAGAAACTTTGGTGTCTGGAAGTCCAACTCATGATGCCCCAAATCCTTGTCTGACCCCACAGGCCCTGTCCCTGTCTGGCAGATTTCCCTGGATCCAGGAAGAACCGCCCCAGTTTTCCCAGCACCTTGGCCCCTTCCCAGCACATCTGGGATGATCGAAATGGGTGTTTCTCCCTTCCTGCTTCCCCAGGGGGGTCTGATCAGACAGTCAGCTCTGCACACACTTCACAGCTCCCTCTAAATACGCTTTACAGCACCAACTGGCTTAAGTACTACAGCAAACATGGGACCGCTCACGCCCAGAGATGGAGCTGCCCAGTTACGCACAGCCCCACTGGCCAGAGAGGAAAGTCCATCTCTCCCCAGGGACCCTGGCAGCAAAACCCACGTACCATGACCTTCTGGGTTGCAATACCTAAATCCTCCTCTGAAACTAGCTTTAGTCCATGTGAATAGTTTGATGATTATAACCATGCTGCTTGCCAAGGCAAGATGGGTTCTGAGAGCAGCAGACTACGACTCTTGTGGACAATATTCCACTGAAATCATAGCTTGTACATATTTGAAAGGATAAACCTGCTACTAATAACTACGAATCAAAAGAGAAGATTCCAATTTTTATGCCAGAAAGCTAACAAAAATCTTCAGTGTGTTATAAACAAGTATCTATCATTATAAACTAAGTTCAGCATGTAAAAATCCAAAGATGGAGTTTATTGTCTTTAATGGCTGAAAAATGACAAGTGTGTTTGGTTGAAAAGGAATTTAGCAAGAAGTAGTTCTGTACAAGAACCAAAATCCATCTTTAAAAAAGAAAATCACTGCTGACAGTTTTACAGTAGAATTAAGCCGCTGTGAACTCTCAGAAGTGGGGCTAATCACAAGTTTCTGGGGAATTTAATATGGAAAAGAAATCTGATTATTAGGGAGAATCCAGTAACTCAGGTAGAAGTTGATCTTACACCTTTTACAGTCTAAAATTATGAGTGAACCTGCCGACATTTTGCAGAGGGGTTGCTTTCTGACAGACTGCTGAGCCTCCTCCCTTTCGTCAGCAGAGAGATGATCTGTGAGCCCATCGGAGCAGCCACTGTCCCAACCTTGGTCCTAATGATCTTCCCATCAGCACAAAGCCATCTACAATTAAGCTCAGCACAAAGCGTCGGGGTGAAAAACTTGCTTTAAAACCCCAGAGAAGCAAACCCAAGGAAGTGAGCAAGTGGGTGTCAGGTACTGACTGATGAAGATATGAGAGAGATTCATCAGGTCTGATGACGTGGCTGTGTAAATACAAGTGGAAGTATTTCCTACAGTGGGCAAGCTCAGAGGTGGAAGCTGTCCAAGGGGAATCTCTCAAAAACCCTGGGCAGCGGCAAAAAATGTGACAAAAAATTTGCCAAATGTTTTAGTGCTCTGCTGAAAGATCAAGGTGGAATGAGCCTCTGTGCTGGAAGCCTTGGAACAAAGACAGACTTTCCTGGAACAGAGCACGTAACTGTTCAAACATCAAGCCATCATCTCAGTTGTGAACCAAAGAAATAACAATAACAATTTTACAGAGAGAGAAGAAAAAGGAAAGGGGGAGAAAGGAAGTAAAATCTTTTGCCAGTTCCAGGCACGCTGACCTCCCTATCTGCAGATTAATTTAAATCAAGGAAAGAGAAAAAACAGTGGGACATGAGATGAAGTAAAGAAAATATTTCTAAGTACAGTAAGTGACCAGACTAGAAATGTATCCTGGGAGAAGTAAGTTTTCCTAAGCACACAAGTATTACCGCTGATACATTAAAAGGTCAACAGAGGCATGAGTAGTTTCATATATGGAGAATAGATTCAAAAGGTATGTTAGGGCACGTTCAAAGCACCGAGGGAAATGGTGGTGCAGCTCTGGTGTCTATCAAGCCATGTTTATTGATGTTCTTGCTAGCTGAGGGAAGGTTTGGGAACATGGATCATAACACCATTTTTATACCCTATAAAAATACACTGCGAAGTGATGAGAAATGGGGATTGTTGAGTTGTGCCAGGCAAGTCCATTATAAAGAAGGAGCGTACTTTTTCGTGAGGCTTTTTACAATGCAGAAAGTAATTTTTTTCTTGCTGTGAAAAAAATTGGGAACCCTCCAAAGCATATGTTTCGCAAACCTCCAAAAAGTGGAAAACAAGATTCCAAGAGGAGAAGTGTAGGAGGTGCAGTGTGAGAACAGAAGTTCAGGACGAGCTTCCCGCATGTGCTGCGCTGGGGACAGATGGGGCAGGGACCAGCCCACGACCTCTGCTAGCACACTTGCAGCTTGTGCAGGGGCTCCCTCCTCAAGCTGTTTGCCTCATAACGGATCTTAGGACAGGGTTTGGGACTGCACTGGAAGCTGATTATCCTCCCTGCAATCACAGCAGATTTTGTTTAATTGCATTCAAAACAGGAGCCAAAAATGGAGATGTTTAAGACCACCTGTATTTTCCGCTTAATCGAGCAGAGAACTGTCTTCTCATTCCAAGGGAGAGAATTAGCATCTTAACACCTTGTTTCTCCAAGACATTTGACCTTTGTAGCTGTAAAAACTAAGTCACTGGCTAATTTTCATCTAGCTGGACACCGTTCGGAAGCTACTGATAAAGTGGGATACATTGGAGGTGTTTTGGTGAAATATTTAAACTGCAGAGTTGCCACTGAGCTGAAGGCACCTTTTCCCCAGAGCCCCTGAAGCCCTGCCAGGGCGCAGCAGACAGAAGGCCTGGAGATGATAAAAGACCTTCAAGGGCATAATTCAACCTTCTTCATGTCAACTTTGAAAGTCAGTCCCAAACCCGTGCCCATATCTAAACATGTCAGTTCATCAGGTGGGGCAAGTGAAAGCATCACCTGAAGAGGTTACATCAGTAGGATCTTCTTTGGGCAGATGCAAATTAGGCTGCAAGGATTTCCTTACTGAAATTGTTTCCAACACACTCTGAATACTTGTGGAAACCAGAGCGACTGGAGATAGTAAAATAACTCTCCAGCTTTATGTCTGAGTCTTGTTGATACCACTGACCAGCCCAGTGAAGTCATTTATCCATCTTAAATCTTAAGCCTTAGTTTCTCCACCTGTATAATAGGCATGAGACAATATAGCTACTTAACTTCAGTTTTCCAAAAATCAGTATCTGGGAACGCTGGGGTCTCAGTAGCAAGTCAGTGCATATCCCTGCTCACAAAAGACCCCCTGTAGCTAACAATATGACTTTGGAACACCTCAAAAATCCAAACCAGATGAGTGCTGTGCCCATCTACATCAAAAAGCTGCCGTTTTTCAAACCATCTTGTGGTTGGGTCAGAAAGCCTGCGAGGTCTTAACTTCTGCAGGCTGTAGCATCAAAAGTTTTCGGCAGGTTTCAAGAACCCATCCTAATATTCACAGCAGTGAAGATAAACAGCCAAAGCTGAACTGGAAATCTCACTGTTCATAAAGAATGAAATTAAGCTCCATGCTGAGAGCAGGCACAAGGCCAATACACCATTTAAGACCCATTTTCAGGGCTTAGTAAGACTTAAGTAGCACACAGACCTTGGGCTAGCGTTTGGCATGGGAGGGGATTTTACCCATAATAAACTAGCAAGAGCTCATAGTGCAAATTTCTGCAGGACCTCTGACAGGATGACAGCTACAGAAACATAATAATCCAACAGACTTGTAACCACCGAGTCCACCTACCCTTCTCATATAAATAATAGGTCCAAGACAAAGGAAGTGGAAATTAGATGCTTGTGGTGAATTGCAGAGAGCCAAAGACCTTATAAGATACCCAGTACTTACATCTACACTTAATTAGGAGTGAAACTGCAGACATGAGACCTCAACATGTGGTATTCACATGTGGGCTCAAAAATACTGTCAAAGCCAGTTTTTTTACGGTTAAAACATTGAGGATATGATGCAGAGGGAAAGTCTGGAGATGCCTGATTGACAAGCCCAGCTCTCTGCGTAATGACACACTGTGCTCTACCAACTCCAGCACAGGGGCTGCTCCAGTGCTGTTCGCACAGATGCCAAGTTCTGCCCTTGCACCCCGTGCGAGCCAGACAACTCCAGAGAGGTCCTGAGATGTCTGTTGTATGTACTGATTGAGCAGTTAAACCTAAACAAGAAGAAATCCGAAATTCAGATGTTAGTGTCAAAACTAATAGGAAACAGGATGCAGCTATAACGCAAATGCAGCGGTCCAAATTCTGGTCTCAGTTACAACCCAGCGAGTCCAATATGAGCGCGGGGAAAATGCATTCTGTTGTACATTAATGAAGAATTTTGTCTTGTTGACTTAAAAATAAACTTGTAACTTTTTTTGACCTTATGTAAAAACCCAGCAAGATTTTCTCCAGGAATAGGCACAGGACAAAATTGCTTGTTATCCTGGTATTACTTGACTTCAGAGACGCCTACAACAGCGTCGGGGTCTACTGGTGAAATCTCAGTTCCACCAAAACCAACAGGAGTTTTGCCAAGGCATTCAGTGAAGGCAGGGCTTCACCCTAAATCTTTAAAGGAATATAATTTTCTGAAGAGAATAACACATTAAAACACAAACAGATGCTTTTCTACAGATATTTTTTAGATTTTAAAGAAGGTATCTAACTTCATTAGGAGTGCAAATACGTGGACGTCGTTTCACGTTGTGTATAAACAATTCATCATGACTCGCACTTCTACAACACTGAAGTGAGTTGGACTAGCTCTCTGCGAACAAAACCAGAGACATCTGCAAATCGGATTTAAAATCTTTTTTTTTAAAACAAAATGATTAAAAGTTGAAGAAGCACTTCCATATGGAAGAATCTTACCCTAACAGGTCACCACAAAGACACTTCAAACACAATAAAACAGGAAGTGCTAAAAAAAGCATAGCAGCTCACAAAAACCCCCACAACCTTTTCCACAGAAAAAATATATGTCACCCTGGATAGAAAAACCATTTGGCAGTGTAATGTGTCTTTAATCTGCTCAATTTGCTTATTATAGTAAAGGGTTAGAGGAATTTTCAAGCAGTGGCCAAAAATACTACAATGATATCCTCCCCTCAAAAAGTAAACTTACTTAAAGTGAATTAATTTCTTCAACTTAAATATTTCAAAGCTGAAAGTACCCCCACTGGAAAAAAAAAAAAAGCAAGCCTCTATCCACGGCGGATGGTTTAACTGCTCAAACCCAGGACCAGCAATCGTTTGTCCATGATGGACTGTGCCCGGCACTCGCTCTGCTCCCGAGGCAGCCCTGCAGCACTTGCAGTAGGTGAGCAGCAAACACCCAGCTGAGCTTTGTATGTGCCTCTTACTGGACTTTAGAAGAGCAAATGTACTTTGAGGCACCATGAAAATAAAATATCCCAGTATTCCTCAATCCTAATTCTAATGGCCATGTGCATGGGGCTGGGAGCAGAGCCCTCGGGAGCAGAGCACAGAGGCACTGCTGGCACCAGAGCCAAACTTGGGATTACCTCACATCAGAAACAAATTGATTTTGAGCCTATCGATTTGCCTAAATGCTTATCAGGTTTGAGAGCCTTTAAAAGCCAAGATAATAGAGGAGATGGATATAACCCAGAAAAATCACCTCTGAAGACACACGTTCTTTTTGTGCCTACCCTAACAGAAACGGAGCACAGGGTGCTTTTAGTTAACATTACTCCTCATGTTCTCAACTCTACTGACTCAAGTATTTAGTAGTGTTAAACCTGATAATTTATAAAAATGCTACGTCAATTTTCCAGGTTATCTACAATTAGAAAACTGTGCATGTGACCAACTTGCAACTGCCCGCGGCACAGATGGGCGCAGCACCGAACGGGGGGAAAGCCAGCAGCATCTCTCCTGGCTGCTGGCACTACAGAGATGCCTGGAGGAGGCCAACAAAGATAGTAAGAGGAGAATTTAAGGAAATCAAGGCTGTCTGCTCTTGATATTTAATATCCATGAGTTAAAGACAGAAAGGTGCAAAAAGCTTAATAGTATTTGTGGCTGAAATTAAAACTTTAAAAGAAACTTATAGTGAACAGTAATGTATGCAATGACATCTGGGACTGTAATCAGCAAACTGCTTTCAAGAGCTGCCAAAGCAAACAGCCAAATAACAAATCCACTTTACAGATCATCAATCTGGTCGGGCATTTGCCAAGGTAAATAGTACAAGGCTGAAGTTTGCTTTGCGAACCAGTGAGCTGGGAGTTTAGTAAGGCCTGCTTCCAGGACAGCAATGCTGGGGCAGGGTCCTCACAGGGCTGGCGTAAAGTTCAACAATCCGATATTCAGCCAGTGATTTGAGGTGCGTAGAAAGATGAAATATAACCAACATTAGGGATTAAAAAAAATAAGAGATTCAGGTTATGTTCATAACTCATTTCACGACGACGACTATTAACAGTGGTACAACTCAAACACAAACTCTCAGATAAAGCAGAGTTTATTGTAACGTTGCTTTGTAGATTGGGCAACATTTCATGGGAACTCCAAACCTAAGACTGAAAAAAATTAGTAGGAAATGAACCTTCTTTTATTTTCAAATGAGATAAAATCTGGCTCCAACTACCATATTTTACATTTTAGGGAAGAGGATATAAAACATCAAACAGTGATTTTTTTTTCATTATGAATGCAAGAAAGATAATTTACGGCGGCTGCAAAACATTTATTTAAGGAGTAAGGCCTTTATGTTCTATATACAATTTATAGGGTTGTAAAAGAAAGAAGTGAAACAACTGCAGCCATAACATGTGCATTTATGAATAATAATTGTAAGTCCGTTTTGTTAAATACAACTTCTGCTTCAGAGTTCATTCTTCAGTTGATTGGGAAGTCCTTGAGTGCAATCTCAGATTTGTTTAACATTACACTCTTGGCTAAAAAGGGAGTTCAAGACAAAATTGCTCGGCAGCGTATGTCAAGAACCGAACAAAATAATAGCACGATGCATGCGTAATATTTTTCAACTGGTGAGAGACGGCATACTCCTGGTGGAAATTGCCTCAGCTCTGTCTTCAAGTACAAATATTTGATTTTTGCTGCAGTCAGGCGGGTGTGTTGCGACACGGGGAGAGGAGAACCTCCAGGCGGGCCAGGCCGCATATGGCTTCTCATTCCCTCACCTCAGGGCTAGACAGAAATGGACTCTTTCCCTTATTGCAACCAAAACCCCATTGCTTAAGTGCTGTGTTGATAAACATAAACCAAATGTGATGAAATTGGCCCAATATTTACTGCAAGAAAGGTGACTATTAGCACAGCTGTAACATGACGTGAATGCACAGGCTGGGGCTACACGTGCATGTGTGCGCAGACAATTAAATGCGCTGTTACGCTCCCCCCCCCCCCCTTTTTTTTGCATTAATTTGTCATTTATCCCAGGGAACAATATGCAGCAGTGCTCAGCACTTTGAAAGCGTGCAGGTGATGTGTCTTTTCAGTGCTCAGGAACCTGTAACGGGGTTGCCTCCAACCGCATTCAGGCTCCATACCCCGAAGCGCCAGCAGTCCCTGCCCCGTACCCTACGGTTTGATCGCTGTCACCTGTTTTCTAGTTATGGTAAGTGCCTCAAACAGTCTCTCTAAGATTTTAGCTAATCAAACCATGATGAAGCATGGGAACAATTTAGAACTGTAGTTGGAAATAAGTAAGTGGATCCCCCACAGGCAGAAAAAAATTCTGATGACGAATCTTTCATGCTAATCAAGAGGTCCTGTATTCATAACGAGTCGAGTCTCACGAACGTCCGTACAGTGGGGCCAAGTTCCCAGTGGGTATTTACGGCGCAGCCTGCTTTGAAGGGCTCAGTCTTCCACTCCAGATACAGCGTTTTTCTCTTTTTAGCCCACAGACTCCAAAGAGCACGGTCCTTTCTGCACAAGCAAACGCTGCTTTTCCGCGCTGGCCGCTGCGGTGTGACCCCCCGCCGGCGTGTGCAGGTCTGTCTGGGGACCATCGACCAGCTGCCCACCTCCATCCCTTCCTTACACTCCCACTCTGACTAATGCTGACCCTTAGCTTCCCTCAGTGAGATGCTAGATTTTACTTATGTGGATATTTTCTATTTTTGGGAAGTTTTCCCTTCTACTTCTGTTACACTGAAAAAAGCCAGCATCTGGTATCACAATAAGATATGGCTACGCTAAACACTGAGTTTTCAGAGGCTTGGCAGGATCCCTGATCCACGCTGCGAGGAGCTGCTGGTGGCCAAATACACTGATAAAAAGGATGTGTAACTCCTCAACACTATCCATGATGGAAACAACTGCAGCTCTCACTGGAGGTCAGGACGCACACGAAAACAAGCCTACATGTGTAGCAGATTACAACAAACACATGGCCAAGATGGACTCGACAGATCAAATGTTGGAATCGTATGATGACACATGGAAAAGTGGAGTTTAGCAGGGGAAAAAAGCAACTGAGAGCCCATATGTTCAATTAGCAAGATACAAAGCTTTTGTTGTATACCAAAAATAGCAAATAAAAGTCTGTTGTCATTTTTGGATATCCAGATGTGTTTCATTTCCAGCTTCACATCTGAACGTGTGGACCTGCCTGAAGATGAAAGAGAGGAAAGTGTGGCAATGGCTGAAGGGTATAATTACATCAAAACTCTTCCTTCCAAACAATGGGCGATTACACTCCCCCGCACCTTACGCAGCCCAGCCTGCGCAGGAGCCCAGGGCCGGCTGCTCAGCCTTCAGCAGGCTTTTACCTACTTCCCAGCGCAGGGACGGCACCTCAGCAGAGACCCTATCCCACAAACACGACTCCTCCTCACGCTGGCAGTCGTACAGACTGCCTCTCCCGCGCGCCACCAGCTCCATCACCCTGGCTCCCCACGGTGACGAAATGACATCCCCATGGGAGCCACAGGCTACGAGTGGAAATTCTCAGCGACCAATTAAGAAAAGTCTCCGTCTTGATGGTTACTTTGAATATCCCATCCTTTCAAAGACTCCTAAGAGGATCAGGATTTACACCTCTGAGCAGACTCACAAAGGGCAGAAGTGAATGCCAAGTCACGAGCATAACAACAGCTACCTGGCCAGAGACTGTATAAAGAAAACACCAGTCTATAACCAATAAACACAACTTACTTAGGTAGCACTGAAACAAAACCAGATGGTCTCATCTACTGCAAGTTTCCCTTTCCTCATTTTTTCCCTTCGTTGTTTTTGAATTTAAATTATGTTAAAACAAGGAACATTTGCCAATGATATGACTTCCCAGGCAAGGCTTCAGGTATGCTGGCCTGGTCTGACACGCTAATTAAGGCAGGAGTTTATTCAACCAGCCTTTAGAGAAGGAGAGGTGAAACTGTGAATACCACTGACAGCGGTGGAGCACGTACCCTCAGCAGAGCACTTGGCTGAGACCTATCCTGGTGGTCACCAGCACCATCTCCAAGCCCACACCTCCCAAGCAGCAATGCGTTTATCCTCCAGGCACGGCTGTGGGGCAGTACTATTATCTCTCATTCACAAATGGAAAAACTGAAACACGCAGAGATTAAGTTACATGTCCAGGATCACCCAAGAAGCCTGTGGCTGAGCTGGGATTAGACCTTCGAGCTCCCCAGTCCTTGCCCAGCTCTTAACCACAACACCATCCTTCCTGAATGCTTTTATGTAGTTATATTTATCTTTATGTAGGGTCATCTTGGCTCCCATTATGAAAAGCACATATGGTTTCCAGTCCTCAAATTGCCTGGGTAAGGGTTAAATATTCAAATATAATGTTATTCCTGGCATTTATGGAAAAGTTTCTCAGTGCCGATTCCAAAATCCCATGGCTGTTCTGGAGCTGCTGCTCTGTATCACGGATAGTTATAAACGGGCTTGTCACTTCCATGCCTATGAATTGATAAAAATGAAGTCCTTTATCCAAAGGATTAAAACTAGGCTAAATAATGAGAATGTGGCTACAAATTTGCATTTGCTAATGTTCTAATATGAATTTTATGGTCACATAACTGGTATCAACAGAATTACAGGAAGAAGGAAAACCAGCGAATGCTGCTGCAATAACCTACGCACCCCCAGCTTAATCCCACAAGCTCAAATTCCTTGTGTTAGAGTGCCTATATTATAAATTCTCAAATCATAAAACCCCTCCGGATTGTAGTGAACAGCTGTAGTATACAAAAGGTTAATCAAAAAAGAAATGACACTAATAACCACCAAACGTAAACAAGCACCTCTTAGCACCATAATCTCATCGGTATTGCTGCAAAAATTATTACTAAAAGAAATCCAAACGGCAAAGCCACTCGTACCAATCTGTATTTAGGGGTCTATTCTGGGCGTCGCCTCCACCTGGGTGTGTGGTTAAGCACTTTATTCCTGATTCAGCGAAACCAGAATTGCTACACTCCATCTCACAGTCCCTTTGGTCACATCCAGACTGTTTGAGTAACCACCCTGTGCTCTCAAGAGCGGGGCAGTCAGCTCTCGCCCGCGTGCAGGGGGTGCAGCAGACGGGTACACGATGACTGTACAGACAGTTGTTTTTACACTCTGGCGTGCACCCGAGAAACTTAATTTTTCTTGTGTTTCTACGGCGTGTTGTACTGCTCTGTGTAAAGACCAGAAAGAAGAAGAAGGAAGATTTACTATCAAGGTCTATCTTCTTAGGTTAGTGATGATTAATGGACTCTGCGTTTATATCTGATTTTTGTTTCCACTCTGTGTAATGTATAAAGGAATAAGAGGAGCGAGTAATACATCTTGCTCCCAGAAAGCAGCAGACAAGTGAACCCACGCCGGGACACGGCTGCCAGCATCGTGCACTGCAGACGTGGGACTCACCCGGCAAGCGCCAAGGGACAGGAGCTCCCCGTATCACCCGAGCTGCCACAGAGAACCTCCGAGGCCCCGCTGTTTCCCCACCAAATGCCAAACTGCAGCCCCAGGGAGGTTTCGTTACATATCATCGTGTTTTTCAACAACTTTAGAAAGGATGTGGAATGGTATCTGCATGCATTGTTTGGAGGGTACTGATAACCACACCACATATGAAGGAAAGCTCGGTGTTTCCACCTAATCTGTACCACATGCAGGTCTAAGATACCATATTGTTTCTGCAACTGTTCACTTAATTATTTTTAAATAGATCAGCCACAAGATCCATCCAGCCAAAACAAGGAGAAAACACATTCCACAGACCAAAGGCAGTTGGATAAAAAAACCTTCCTGCTCTCATTAAATATTGTGTCAGACATTCACCAGGCACCACGCTTTATAAAGATCTGTCTGTTTACTCCATCATTACTAATATTCAAGATACATTTAAAGTAAATAGGTTAGGAAAGCATTTGATCTCATTGCTATGTAGCGCAGAATCCCGGTAGACTGAATTTCCTGGTAGAGTGAACTATTCTGAGATTCCTTGAAATCTCAACTCGTTCTCCTCTACTGCAGCGCTAACACCAGCGCTGCTCTGGTGAAACCGAGCTGCTGTTGGGAACACAAAATCAGGGCGATTTACTTAATTACCTAATAGCTACAGCCCTAATTCAGCAGAGGTGCAGGAATGAATTGCCACTGTGCTATGTGCCTTGCTGACTCAGGAGCCAAAGTCTCAGCCAACATCACAGGTTGCCAGGGAGGTGGTAGATGCTCCATCCCTGGAAGGGTTCAAGGCCAGGTTGGACGGGGCTTTGGGCAACCTGGGCTAGTGGAAGGTGTCCCTGCCCATGGCAGGGGGGTTGGACTAGATGACCTTGAAAGGTCCCTTCCAACCCAAACTATTCTACGATTCTGCAATTCTATGGTCACTCCTGGGGGTGTGAGCTCCTGCCCACCACCCCAGGCAATGCCAGGAGTGCCCGCTCAGCTGTTTGTCTGCCTGGCGCTTTGAACAAAACCCCTGTAAAGCCACTTGGGTTTAGCAGAAGCTGCAGGAACATCCACTCTGGCACTGAGGTCAGTTTGAAAGATTGCTGCTGCCGCATACTTCCCAGCCCTTCCCCTTGTCTCTCATCGCCATCCCTCTGCTACAGCACACCGCGCGCTCCGTTCTGCTCACGCGTTTGTTAAGGCAACACAAATCATAAAATGGTTTGGGTTGGAAGGGACCTTAAGGATTATCTAGATCCAACCCCCCTGCCCCGGGCAGGGACACCTTCTACTAGACCAGGTTGCTCAAAGCCCCGTCCAACCTGGCCTTGAACACTTCTAGGGAGAGAGCATCCACAGCTTCTCCGCTCTACTTGATCAGTAAAACAATGCAAGAAACAGGGGGAAAAAAACCCCAAACCCACAAACACCAAAAACTTGCAGCAGCAGAGCTGAGGGGAAATGAACCGTGGGGTTGGAAGGAGAAGGCAGGGTCAGGGAAGGGCTGGGAGCCTCTTAAACTGGCTTTGCTGTGGGATAAGATGCTCATGTAACTACACCCTTATTAGTGTTATTTTTTTAAAGCTGGATCATTTCACAGATCTGCTTTAAAAACATGTCATAAATGAGATCTGCTGCAATGGAACAGTAATATGTGCCTACAGCTGGAGCCTGAACAGAGCTGTGCTAATTTAGGCCAGCTGAAGACCTGAGCCTGTATTGCCCCAAACTTCACCAGTCTGAAGGGGGCAAAAAGTCCTGATTGCCCATGCACTATTCTTCCCTCAAATGTAACTCCTGTCTAGAAGATTAATTTTCTTGGTACTAAAGTTAAAAAAGAAATTAAACACCCCCCCAAGCTATCATTTTAATTTAAGGTTTCATTTCGAAACCGTTGGACAATTTCCAGATCTTCAAAGTTTTGCCCAAAAATAGAATGTATGTTCTGCAACTGATTTTAAAGATCTGTTCTGTTTATTTACTAATTCTACTATTACCACAACTGCTCTTTTAAAAAACAAACCTGGAGGTATTTCTTGCCATTTCTTGCCCTAACAGGGAGGCACCGGTATTTCTCAGCCATCCTCTGTGCAGGTTGGGATGCTCTGGCAGGAAAATGCCGTTAACTACATAAAGGGATTACCTGGCACTCTTTAACAGGGTGGCAGGAGAGCCCTTTGGCTTTTTAAACCTAAATGCTTGAGAAGTGCCAGCAGTACCGAGGAGAGAAGCTGGCCTGGTGTCCCTGCAACCCCAGCTTCCCACCAAAAATCAGGCAGAGAGGCTGCGATAACGGGAGCTGGAGTGGCTGTGCCACACGAACACGGCTCGGCACAAACACGCAGCCCACAGCATTGCTGCCCTGGGACGGGACAGGTCCCTGCTTACGTACAGACCTCTGTAGAGGAGGAAGAGAAGAAAAATAATACACGTACACAGACTATCTTGCAAAAGCCTCTGTATTTTCCCTCTGGAAGAGGCACAACCGCAGCTCCTGCCTCTGCTACAGCATCCGAAGTGCAGCCTCAGGCAGGTCACTTCATCTCAGAAGCTGTTTTACAGCTGTCTCAGCTGTACAGACAGTTAATACCTCCTTGCACTGAAAAGCATAATTCACTAATGCCTATAAAACAGTTGGTGCTTTCCACATGCAAGTGTTAGGAGGAGGCGGGGTGTTGCTGCTCTTTCAAGGAAATGTTCTGTGGCAATTACATTGTGAGAGACACCCCGGCTTTGCCAAATGACAGTATTAGGAAAGTATGTAGACAAAAGCCAAAAGACAAAACCTTTTTAATTATGATTTTGGCACTTAAGCAACAATTCATATTTACAAGTGTCTATGCAAGCTACTCACACTCCTGCTGATGGATGCACACAGCTTGGGCTGCCAGCTCGGAGGAGCTCGGTCTGGGGTTCACATGGGGTTGGCACCTCATCAGTTATCCTACTGGGCACGTGAGATGTGCCTCCCATTTCACAGAAGGAGAAAAAGGAGATGGAGAGGGCAGAAGAAGTCCTGTCACTCCTGCAGGATAACGGAGTCAGTGATGATGGAGTCAGGGCTTGGACCAGGCTCCCTGCACTGGGCTCGGGGCTGCCCAGCAGGACCCTCCCTCCCTGCCCGCTCCTGTGCCTTTCCCCATCAGCGTGAAAACTGGTCCTTGAATATTTATTAGCCTTGTTTTTTCCAATCTTCTTGTTCATACCCTGGTAGCTGTTAGTCTAATGCTTAACGTGTTTTTAAAGATTGTAGTATTTATAGGTGTCATGGTATTTCTAAGGGATTAAGTGGGCTTCCACCGGAAGACTCCCATCAGCTGCGATGGGAATCAGCACCGTTCCCATAGGAAAAGCAGGAATGTGACCAGATTGGAGAGCCCAAATTGCAGCTGATGCCTCTGCCACCGGCCTGGGATGCCGGCGGGCAGCGGCACGACCTCCCCTGCCTTCACCCACCACGGCGGCAAGTTTTACTGCTTTGCAACATATGTGTTTTTGACACATTCTGCATAAATAATTTATTATGGTGAAAGATTAAAGTTACAAGGCATTAAATCTTGCACTTTCAGCCTCACAGAAGTTTTCACTACTGCTGGGCCTAGGGCTTGTTTTGAGTAGCCCGGAGGGGGAAAAATCCACAGTGCTCCTATGATATACGTAAGTAAGCTGCTTTTTATTTCAATTTGGAAAAAGTTAAGTACAGCAAACCCTCAGATCTAAGCTACAGGATTGAAGGAACAGGTCGCAAGGAGAGGAGGAAATTCAACTGTATCCACATGAATGACTTAGTTTTGGTTTCTAAACCCATATCTGATTAACCAAAGACTTCCATTTTCATCTAGTGACTGCATTAAATATAAACAGACATCAATCACAGAGAAAAAACAGTAATTACTGTTCCTGTCAGTTGAAGCCATCACTTCCATACCATGTGGCAGAGACCTTTGCGTGACATCCACATGATTTGGCATTTTGGGGCAGCAAGAGAGGTGGCTGCAGAGGTGAGAAGCCTCCCTTGGACACGTCGCTCGACACGGTGCTGCTGCAGCAGCCTGTGGATCGCTCCACGTGCGTGAAGAGCCGAAGGGCATCAGACTTCTTTAAATCCCTGAGCATCAATACATTATAGTATTAGCATAAAAGTCTGGCCAGGTCCTTTCAAAACCACCAACCCACTTCCTTTTTTGTTTTCTTTTTTCCTTTTTCTCTGGAGTGGCTTGTTGCAACCAGCGAGCTCTCTGCACTCTCAAGAGTCAGGCAGAGATCTTCGGTCCACGTCCAGACTCACGACACAATGGTCTGACTGATGCAAAATACAAGCACTTGTCACCAAAGCCATCCTTTGGGAAGCCGTTTCAACACTTTATTTTTGTGCTTAATAAGATCCTTTTCAGAACTACCGTTATCTGCGAAAAATCAGAATACGGAGCTGTGTTTCTCAGAGACATTTAAAAAACCAAAACCCAAGTGGGGAACCCATAATAGATCAAAATGTCACTAATAGAAATGCATGTGCTAATATAAATGCATTCTAAGAAACAATTATACTGGCGGGGGGGGGCTGATATTTTGTCAGTTGCTTTGATGAACTTCAAAACAAGACACTCAGGAGCTGGATTTCTCACAGGGACCCTTTTACTGAGCTGCACCACACGACCAGAGCAGCAGAGAAGCAACGACAGAAAATTATCATCTTCTGGTGGCTCTGCTGCAGTTTATGAAAACTGAGTTAGAGTCTCAATCCACTTAACAAAAGCGTCCAAAATACCAACCAACATCCAACCAAACCACATAATATTCTTCAATTCTGCATTCCAAAAGGCTTTTCACAGTTGTCATTAGATGGCACTTTTGTTTGCAATCGCAGCAGAGACATCAAAACCAGAGTAACTACACGGAAACAGGATTTCAGGCTATTTCTTCCTTCTAAAAATGGTCCCTGCAAACGCGGGTGAGAGGCAGACTGGACCCCCCTACCTGCTCCCTGCACAAAGCCATCCTGTGAGCAACGCTATCACTGCAACGCTCTTTCATGAACTCCAAATTCACTTATTTTAATAAAACATGCTACTCGAGCCATCTGACATTGATTATGCTTAAGCAACATAAAATGGAAAAGAAACATCTATGACCAGAAACAACCCTTCAACTCACTTTTATTGCCAAGGTTCTGAAATTTTTTTTTTTTTTTTTTTTTTTGCTAATAACACTGCCTCCCTGCTTCACCTTGCCTGCTGCAATATTGCAGGAAATTCCCTGAAAAGAACCTCTAATGTGGATCGCAGCTGTGCAGTTTAAAGCCCAACAAGCCTTTAATTTCAGGGGTTCAGACTGGACTAAACGTTCCTGTGCCCCGCTGCAGAGCTGCAAATGCCTTCCTGCTCTTTTGGAGTGTGTTTTGTTAACGGAATGAGAAATGTGCCTGCCCCGGAAAATCCTGTAGCACCAAGGTGATGCTGTGGGATGTTAAACCTCGCTAGTCAGGGCAGTCGTGCTTCAAATTTGGGAGCCTGGCAGGCGCAGGCAGGCGAGCGGAGGAGCTGTGTCTTTAAGACTGCAACCCTTTCCCTGTGCCCATATATCACTGCTCCATGCTGCGGTGGCTTTTCTGCCTGCTGCTCAAATTTGTCCAATTAGACACGGCCCCACAGGGTGGAATTCAGTGTGAAATGTGTCTACTGATGTCTGCAAATTAACCAACACAGACATGCTGCTTTAAGGCCTGTAAGTGACAGGCAGAGAAATGCCTGCCCAGGACAAAAGCAGGAGGACTGGCTGTGTAAAAGCTCGGATCAGCCTGTTAAGGGATTCCCAGACTCAGCTAGGTAAAGCGTGTGAGCCGCCGCGGCACTTCGCACCTCCGGCTGCGCTGTCTCACACCACTGACCCCTCCATGGCGACATAAGTCTCAAGAAGAAGCCAGGATTATCTGTCTAAGAGTCTTACATGTGTCATGTAAGGTCAGGTGCCAACTGCAATGTAAATTAGTAGCTAAGAGTATTGGTAGCTAGACAGATGCTGGGAGCCTCAATTAGAAAGAAAAGTCAGATTATAAGTAATTAAGAGAGACAAAAAATGCTTCAGAGGCTAAATACCTAAACTGCCTCTAGTGTATTTTTTTTTTTTTAATAAAGCACGCATTCCTGAGCTCTCCCAGATTCTGCTTGAAACATCTCTGCAGACTCCAAAGCTGGTCTCCATGCAGACAAAAATCCTTGGCATGCTGGTGTCAAAAGTACCAGAAGGGGAATTATGGAAGCAGGGTGCCTTTATTGGGCAGAGTGCAACCCAAGTCATAATTTTTGCTTCTTAGCTGCTAGAAAAGGGTGAGCTTTTTCATCTCCTGCCATAAACAGGTCTAAAGGCTTTTCAAATATGTGTACAATTTAATAATTTCTGGTTTAAATATTGTTAAAGAGGAAGAGCGTTAGCTACATCTCTTTTGAAAAGTGCTCCTACTGCTGCTGCATCTCTGAGATAGAACAACACAGGCAGTTAACCATAAGCACACGCACTTACAAGTTGCTGATGACCTGGCAACCTGAATCTATTTTATAAATATAAAGACCTATAATATCTGCAGCACAGTAAGAAAATAAAATCGTAAGTGCTATTTTAGAGATGGGCAAGCCAGCACAGAGAGTCCAAACGATACAGTTTCACGGAATCCCACCTCCTGCCCAGCTCACACGTCTGCGTGCAGGAGCGCCAGGTTTAGGTACCACCAGATATTCGGCCAGTTGAGAAGAGCACTTTAAAGATACGCTTGAGTTAGAGACACTGAGATTTAAGAAACGTGCTTAAATGCCTTCCTTAGTGTGGAAGAAGTTAAGCATATGCTTAAGTACATTATCAAAGTGAGGCCAGAGCGATTACCCCGGTGATGGCGACTGCAGGGACCGTTGGCCCCGCAGGGATGGTGGGGCTGGGCTCTTACATTTCAGAAAGCGTTAAAACACATGGAAAACCATACACTTAGATTACTTATCAGGGCGCTCCAGCTTTGAAGAAGCCACTTGCTATTTTTAAGTGTTTTTCTTTTTTTTTGAGGCCCGAAGACGGTAATGGGTTCCTGAGAGCTCCATGAGACTACAGTAGCACCTGCAAAGGACTAAGGAACACTTATGTCAACAGGGAGCTCAATGCTAAGGCAAGCACTTCAAAATCCTGAGAAAATTCTTCCAAAATAGTTTCATGTTTCAGATTGCTGTGTTTTCAAAATACCCTGTTCAGGGGGGGAATGCTTCTTGTTATTTTACAAATCATTCTGTATTTTCACAACCATAAATCATGGAAGGAATTGACAATCTCCTGACATTGATTAAATGGCAGCTGATCCCTGAAATTATATTACCATTATTTGTAAAACACCTAAGGTTCCCAAATGCTGTTATGCCCTGGACAGCCATATAAAAATCCTCTGGCCACAGACCTCGCTCACATTTTATGGCACAGCAAATAATTACGAGCAAATAAGCTCTAGAGAAGAGGGTGGAACTGGAAACACCGTTGCTGCCATGCAGATATAACACTTGAATGGGGTAAAAAGGAATCATGTAAAATATATGGTTGATGTCAAAGGATAACTTGAATTTTTTTCTTAAAATAAAAAAAGCATCTTTATAGTAAAAGTTTTGCAACGCTACTGTATGACCTTACCACCAGAAGCAAAGGCCCTGAACTTCCCTGTTACGCCAAAGGATGCCTGCGACAGCAGCATCAATCACTCAGATGTATGCAACTGCCTCTGGATCTTTACCATTTTGTGTTCTTTACTTGGCGGAAAGGAAATTTCTCTCCCTGAATTAAAGCTCTGGAAAGTTTCGCCACCAGCACAGCCCCTCTGTCCAGACCTTAGCAGCCCTACCAAGGGTGCGGCAAAGAGGAAACTCACAGGAAAGGCTGTTTGGGAGCAGGGAGGGAGGAGGAGCCGCTGGCACGGCCGCCGAGCACCCTCACTGCAGAAACAAGAAGCTCTTGGTTATCGGCGGTAATAGGGCTAATTGAAGACCCTGCCTTCTGCTCACAAGTTTTGCCATAGGACATGAAGCACAACAAACTTCTTTGTAATTTAGATCACAAGTTACAGAGATATTATCCTATGACGATAAAACTTGTCTTATGCAACAAGTAAGAGCTGAATATGGGTGAGGGGAAGACTGGAAAGTATTGTTAACATGAACCTTTGGAAGGGTTTGTGCATATTTTTGTCACCCTTTTGTCCTTTCAGAAGCTGTGTGGATAGTTATGGCAGGGCTGACGACGTTATCTTATGTACTAAATCCGCCTAGATCTGTAGATGATGTCTTAGGGGGTGAAAAAGATTAATAAGGAATCACTCCAATGGCTTTAGGACAGCTAAGAATCTTAACCCATTTAACCTCCCTTAAAACACACAATCAGATCAGAGGAAGTTGTAGGAAACTCATTTCAAAGACTCCAGGCGACACTTTTTAGGTCAGATTTACAAAGCTCATTAGAATGAAGGTCTGTTACTTTAGATTTTAATACTAAGACATACTAAGAAACCCTCTTGCCCCATTTAGGAAACATACAAAGCAAAGAATGCAAATTTTAAAAAGAAACTTAATCTTAATGCATGTGTTCTGCCACCAAATCTGAGTAAAACCTTCCTAGCTTATGTTCTTACAGAAACCAGGAGAAAACACATCAAAAAGGACAACAAATGCCTATTTATTTACATCTTTTTATCCTTCGAAGTAGCACACGGGATCTGCAGAGAATATGATTCTCTGAAAATGATATTTGCTCTGGAAGAAACTACCATTTAGACATGCAAGTTACTGATTTTTCTCATCCCTGTCACCTTCCTAAAAATTTGTTTTTCCCAAAGGTGAGAGTGTGTTGAGGAGCTGCAGCTGTGACAGACGTTGATGTATTCATGGCCACTGACACTGACTAGCATCTACTCACATATCTGGGTCAGGTCCACACACAGCTATGAAGAGAGGGGAAGAAATGACAGTGGTCAAAGCTCCTGCTCTCTGTTTTGTGCAGAAAGAGCACAAAAATTGAAGGTGAGCTCTAGCTGATCTTCTTTGTGATAAGACAGTGCCTCTTAAGGAGATGAATTAGGACAGAAAAATGGAAAAAATACAACAGAAGTATGTCATTTCATAGCCTAATATGACTGTACATATCTAGCCAGATTTCGGCCGAAGGGAAACGGTACACTGAACTTGAATAAAAAGGACGGGATTACTTTGTGTAATATCGGAATGACAAGCCATCAAAATTTTGTGGTTAATTAGGAGGAAAAAGTCCTATGTAGAATGAGGTAGATGGCTTGGCAAACTTTAATTTTAATCTTGTGATATCTCCTAATAACAAAAGGCCTCTATGATATATCAAACAAATTTATAAATGTATGATCAATACATTTGACATGTTATTTGATTATGATTCTTCATGACAGAGACAATATGAAAAACTAGTGTCAACATTCTGACAGTGGAATAAATAAATAGATGTAATTATTTCTTATACTGATCCCAGATGAATTGTAATGTATCAGGCCAGACTGCAGACCAGAGTTCTAAGGTTTCCCTAATATGATAGAGTTTGATGTAAGGGGTGTCATGTATCCAATATTTTGCTGTTTTATTAGAATAAAAAGCTCTCTGGGGATTTCAAGTTCAAATGGTCACAAGTCTCCCCCTCCATTGCTATTGTGCTTAACGCAAGGATAAGCACTGAAATATGTTTAGAAAAATGCTAGTACAGCTGGAAAAAGCAAAACATTAGCCTGCATGAATCTAAAAAAAAAAATCCCTGAACTCTGGGCTTGTTCAAAATTTACCCCTGGAATTGATTTTTTTTTTTTTTTTTGGTGTGATTTTCTTCTACCCTAAGCACATGCCAGCCTTGGAAGAGAGGTCTGGACACACAAGATACCCTATGTGTAAATACAGTCCTCAGGGCTAGGCTCAGCCCAGAGCTTTTTGCAGGATAAACCCACTGCCTGCGGCAGAGCTGAGCACCGGCATTCCTTCTTGAGGAGAAACTAGTTGCAGCGGTGGGTCGGGCTGAAGGCAGCCAGCACACTTGTGGCCATTATCACACAGACAGGAAAGAATGCACTATCTGTTTCTTTGGCCAAGAGAAATTATAGTTAACATTTAACATGAGGGAACTAACTTCAAAGGAAAGCCAGCTGGATTTGAATAATGGGAGATGAAAATGCTAACACCAGCACAAACTTGCAGGTGGTCATATTTGGCTGAAAATAATACATCCGCAGTAGAGGAGCCTGCTGCAAAGCCCTGCCCGAGACAACACTGCTGGTCGCCGGGGAGCGGGGAGCAGCTACGGGGAGCTGCTCTGTTTGTGGAACACGGGTGGGAGCCCGGAGATGGCCAAGCATCCCCGCACGCCTGGCAGCGCTCCTTCTGCAGCCGCGATGGTCAGGGCACGTTACACAGTTCTCTTTGACCTGCCAGAACACAGTGCTGCAACAAACAGGTTGGGAACTGATGGCAGCAGAAAAAAGAATAATGGGAAGGATAATAAGAAATAAGAAAACAGCTGCGTGCTCCACTAATATAGCACTTCAAGGGTTTTCATGCATCGTTCTTTACAGTAAGCAGATGGGCAAATGAAATAAGAAAAAAGTCACCAGACCTACAGATAATCAATATTCAGCATTTCCATGAGATTCCCCACTAAAAGCTGCAGAACTGTGTCCTTCTGATGGACTAAACCTCGAGTAAAACACTGTGCCTTGCGTAGCTTCATGGCAAGATTTGAAAGGTAAAGCCTGTGCCTGTCTCACTCGGTAGGAAAGCACTAGAGCAGGCAGGGTGTGATTCAGCTGGGTTTATTTCTGAAACTACCCAGGAGATCCTCTCAAGCCTGTTGATACAAAAACGCTGACTGAACGTCTCCTTCCCCTGTCAGCTGGCTGCTTCTTACACACATCAACTGCATTTTAGTCAAATACTCATGTTCCCATAAATTACATCAATTAAATCTGCTCAATTTAACACAGGTATAATAATTATACCAATTACTACTAGGAGAAAGCGCTAGAAGCAATGAGAGTATGCAGAAATCTTCTATGCAAGTGATTTTTGCTAGATTTTTCACTATTTTTAAAGGCAGCTGAATACTCTCCGATATCTCTGTTGACACTGACCTTACTGGGGAATTTATAAAAATATAGCACCTATAAAATTGGGACCAAAGTAACTATTCACTGCCTATAAAAACTGATCAGCAAATTTTAGCGCATTTGTTTCTTCTCTCTGACTTCAGCCTCAATAACAGAGACAAATGGTAAATAAAGGGTGGCCACAGTCCCTAAGGGAATAGACTCCAGCTCTATTAAACCCAAATGGAAGTGATTTCTAAGGGCACTGCACCAGAAATGCCTTTTCTCTGGTGGCCATAGATTTAAGGGTTGTTTGCAAGAGGACAGAGCCATTCAAAGGTCTAAGACCTTGCAGTAATTATTTTCATGATGTGATATGCTGATTATTTCAGTACAAAATGCCAGAAATAGAATAAGCCATAGTTCTGTCCTTCCCTCAGGGTCTGAAATAACTGCCTCCAGCAGGAGTTACTGTTCCATGGGGTTTCTACAAGAAATAACTATCCAATTTTTTTTTGCATTTCTGAACATTTTTGTAATTACATGGCCATTGCTTATTTTACTTTCTAAAAATTCCTTTCTAAGGCAGCAAACGAAAGTTTCATTCTCAGCAACAATCAGAAGCCAAATAGACCTGAAAAACTGACTTACAGAAGCCTCCGACACTGGTTAAGAATCTGCACATTCAGTACTTGAATTTACCTGCAGCTGAAAGCAAAGGAGTGGGCTGGCCTCCCGCCCTCAGCCTCAGCTCCCTGGAAAGCAGACTGGATGCAGAGAAATCCTGGGAGCTGCCCAGCCTTCTCTGTACGGACCGAGCCGGGCCAGAAATATCTGCAGTGTAAGGAAAGGAAGACTGCGTACTGCTGCATAGTAGGAATTTTAAAAGGAATATGGATAAGGACTAAGATATAATAATATTGCTGTAAAATGATTTTCAGACAATCTTGCATAAAGCATCAGGGTAAGATTTGCAAGATTTTTGCGGTGCCTGTTTTTAAGTATAAAACAGCATACCCTTAGTCGTTAAGCAGATGATGCTAGTTTTAACAAATGAAGCTGGATTAATTTAAAGTATTTAAAGTGATCAGCAGTCCTTAGGTTAAAGAACATATGCCATTTTCTTCTAAGTTTCCGTTTTGATGAAAATATACTGCCAATCTGGGCTCTTCTACAGCTCGGTGTGCAAAGAGGCTACCTGAACCCTTGGCTACCTGCCCCAGTGCCTAGAAGCGGTTGCACCAGCAGCTGCCGCAGGATTAATGCACAGCAACCTTCAGAGAGATGGATTGAGGAGGTCAGGGAGATACAAACGGCCGTGACACGTGTCATGTATCACTGTCTGCTCTGCCCACCCCAGCTCCCCGCACCCCCGCCACGAAAATGGCAGAGCTCGTCCAAGCAAGCCCACTTAAAGGACTAATGGGTAAATGCATAAAACTATTAAATGCATAAGAATCCTCTTCACCAAATGGCAAAATATAATGAAAGTTTAAACTGTTAATTGAATAAACCTCTTAAGGACAGTGCATCAACGCAGGATGTTTAACAGTTTGCCAGTGAGGTGCTACGTTACTTCCAAGCCAGCGTGTGTGACACGGACCTTCGTGGGAAACTGCTCATGTTTTGTAAAACTCGGACTCAGCGCTGCGACCGTTGCCGTGAGCTGCTTTCCTCTGGTTGCTTTTAAATGCAGAAAGGCCTAAAAATGTTTTTAATGTCTAGCTAAAGGCAATGAGCTCTCAAGGTGCTGCTGCTCGGGGTACAGCGTTGCGTCTGCCTGGAGCACAGCTGGAAAAATCTTCCTCCTGCAGCCTGAATTAAGGACACAGTGAAGGAGCTAAGAGTCAACCTGAAATTTTTCACGTGGTTTTATGAGAACGGGTCATTCTTGCTGTCATATGCACGATGCTTCGCCAAAGCCTGCAGCTGCTCCGTGAGCGGGGCCGACCCGTGCTGGTCCTGTGCATGGATGTGCGTTTGAGGGTTTTGGCCTTGGGTTTTCAAGCGAATGTACTTCAGAATATCGTCAACTAATTGCAAACTAATCCCACAAATCCTGCATTTCCATTTCATGGCCCCCATCATACGGACTATTTTTGACACAAAATCTTGTCTTTGATATTTCAGAGGGGTAAAACCTGCGCTGCGGTAGTGATAATTGATGTTTTGTAGTGATTTCCTCAGCAATAACTGGCTTCTCCAGAGATAAGCACTGCCTTTGGCCTCACGGTTTATCCTCATAGGAACAAGATTACTGCCTCATAAAACAATTGCAAAGCTACAGTACTATTATCCTTTAAACAGTAAAAGAAGAGAAAAATGATTTATGAAAAATACCATGATCCTTCAAAAACACAGCCTGACTGACAGCAGTTTCAGAGACAGTAACTAATCTAATGTTGCATTATAACAGCACAAAGAAGTAGATTTGGCCACTGAACCAAAGTCATTAAAGATTAGACCAGCTGGTTTAACAGTTAGGAAGTGTTTTTGCCTATCTGAGCACAGGATACAATGAAAGTTGTTTTATGATTTAATGTCTCCGTTGTAAACAATACGACTTTTTGGATAAATCAATGGCTGACATTGACAGGACAGAAACTTACTGAGCTGAGGGTAGCTTTTAAATCCAGCTTTCCAAAGCTAAGCTAACAAAACCAGTCGGACTCCATCCCAAAATAAATCTGCATTAACAAACACTAAAATAAATGTTATGCAATTATAATCCATAACATTACATTTTTTTTAATTGGTACAAAGGCTGTATTTATTTATATCAAAGAAGAACGTATCTAACTGTCCTTTACACTAAAAAAAAAAGCCAACAAAAAAAGGAAATGAAGAAAAAAAAGGAAAAAAAAGGACAAGAAGAAAAAAATGAAAAAAGGGGAAAAAGAGAAGGAAAAGAAGGGAAAAAAAACAGGGAAAGAAGAAAAAAAAAAGGCTCAGAGACGTAAATTGGGAAACATTAACCAAGAAAGGTTTCAGTTGCAGATTCTTAGCATTAGGTGCTAAAATACAGCTACAAATTCTTAGGCAGAGAGAGCCTTAAAGTCAGGCCGGAGAGGTTAACTGCTGGCTTTATTGGTGTCTGATCTTTGCGTGGCTCCTTCCCATTGCCTTTATTGTGGGGTCACCACCAGGTTGCATTCAAGTGAAAACATTTTGACCGTGTCATCAAATCTTCTGCAGAGCATCCAAGCTCTTCTGCTGCTGACAAAGAGGTGAAACGAAGGGGCGTGTTTCGCGGTGTCGGAATGAATCGAAACCAGCCAGCTAGCAGACATCTTGCTGGTTTTCAAGGGACTGCAGACACCTAAATCTCTGTGTCCACAAAAACAAAGAGTAACCACAAGGAATCTGACGCCAGCCGGCGAGAAGGGTTAGCTTTCCATTCAGGGCTTCAGCTGCCAAATGGCAATGAAGTCTGAACGTATACGGCAGGGCAAGAGATTTCTTTACACTACATTTTTGAAGTGTTAGCTGTGGGCTATCCAGTGATCTAAAATACCAAAATATGTTAAAAAGAAAGCAGGTATTGCTAATTGGCAGTGCCTAATTGTTAGAATTTATGCTCAGGCACATCTTTTTAATTTAATGATTCTATTGAGTGCCATCTTCCCTCCCGTTCCGCTGTTTTCCAAAACCTCTTCAGTCAAATCACTGGTTTGTTTTTGCAGGGATTACACTGGGCCAAATACAGCTGCTATCTGCGGGCACAGGCCATGGCAGTCCTGCGAGCGCCGTGCTAACAGGGGAGAAGGCAGTGCCACAGCTTTGGCTTCTCTCACCTTTAAGCCTGACTGTGGGATGAACAGACAGTATTCTATTATTTTTCTACATTATTACTTACAGAAATCAGTCGGTGGCATTTAACCCTAATACGCACACACACTATATATACCAAATATATATAGATCAAATATATACCAACCCCAAATATACTTGTTTCTGTATCTGCATCTATATATTGCAACAAAGGAGGGCAGCTTTGAAGCAAATACACCAGTAGCAGGGTCCTTTTCTCTACAGAAAGCTTTTGCTTTGAGAGCTATGTGCTGTTTCAAGCATATTCAAAGAGCGTACATATAATAATTCTTTGCATGGTGGCCAGCAGCATCACCAAAATGAGACCTCCTGCATGTGTAGAAGAGTCACAGGACAGCAGATAAAATCCTTAAAGGTAATGAAGTTTCAGATGTTGCAAGCTGTGTTGCTCATCCTGATAAATATTCTCAGTTCAGATTCACAGTAAGAGGTGCTTTCCACTTAGCAAAAATGGTAAAAAGGGACAGGAAACTATTTCAGTGCCCAAAAAATAGAGCCTCTGGGATGGAAGGTCACTAAATAAGACCAATTGCTTTGTGGCACTTAATTCTCCAAAGGGGAATCCAGGAAAACAGTGCTGGATCTGGATCAAGATGCTCTACTGCCATGAGTACACTGGGATATTGTTAATGGGACATAGGGAACTCAAACATAAATAGTGAGTGGGATTTTCCTTGCATTGGCTACAATACATATGTTTGTTCAAGAAAAAAATAGTTGGAGCAAGAAGACATGCACGTCTGGTGTTGAAGAAAAGCCTGTTTGTGTCAGATACAGTGGAGAAATTGTTCAAGAATAGTTCATCTTTAAATGAAGATCACCCTAATAATGCTGCCAAGGTCTGTGTCAGCTTGGATTTTTGGCTGTGTAAGTGCCAGCAGCACAAGTAAAATCCGCCTTGGTGCGGGCTTTAAACATGGATATCTGACATTTCGCTGCATTTTCAAGAATTGGTTCAACTTCTTTCTTTGTCACCAGTGGTGCCATTGATCCTCCCACTTCCTCAGCTCCCCTGGGACTTTCTACCACGTACACAAGAGAAGTGACCAGAGCATAGGTGAATGCCAGGTGGGAAAGCAGGAGTTCAATTCCAGTTAAATAAAGGGTTCAGAAAGAGCAGCATTTATCACAGTAAGGGGTGAACGCTCAGAATTTGACTCATAATCAATTAGTATAGTCAGGAGTAAAGAAAGTTAAAACGTTTCTCATCTTCCTCTTATGTTGACTATGCACCTACATATATACACGCATGTGTCTCTCCTACCATTCACAGGCAAATAACGTCCCCTTAGGGCAGCGTCGCCCCCTAAACCAGCATCGTGCTCAGCTTCCTCCCCACGCTCACACTTCTCCACCTTTTGCAATAAAAGTAGACTCCCTTCAAAAGACTAAGTTTAGGTACGGATCTCATGAACCCAGAGACGCTTGTAATTCATTACCAACATTTTTCACTCGTGACCTCTTTATTTGGAGTTCCCGGTTTTCTTAATTAGGTGTTTCCAATTTATCATAATCTGAGGTGCTTCAAAAGCATTGCACATTCTGACACAACTACGGGCAGTGTATTCCAGTGAAATATCTGAGCTGATTCATATTCTTTCCCCTCTGACACCAGAGGTTTATGTAATTTAGGAATAACAGAGCTGCTAAAATTAATGGCTGAAGGGCAAGCCATTTTCTTTGTCACATTATATATAATGCTTTGGTTCAGCAAAAGAGTAGCTGGATTATTTTGATTCTTTACTCCTAGTTAATTACAATTAAAAGTAAGACTGTAATTACCTTTCTTGTAAACTTTGGCCTTAACTGCTGAGCACAGCAAAACAGAAGGAGACTTGGTTAACCTCAGTGGAAAAAAAAAAAACAAACCCCAACGTTTTTCTTCTGCAATAGCTAGAGCATGGTCATTCAGGAGGAACGTCTCTGGGAGGGTGAGACAAAAGCAAACCGAGAGCCAGTATCAGAGTGTCCGTTCCTAGACTGATCATTTATAAACCAACAAAGCTTCAGGTGGGAGGGGGGGAAAAAAAGATTTGCCTGCCCCAGCCGACGCCCCGAGCAGCCGGCTCTGCGGGAAGCACGGATCATCGGGTGTTTCCAATAGCTGCAATTTTCAATCAAGAGAATTCAATACAAAACTTCCCCTGTTTCTACGTCTCACTTTTTATTTATTTTAACAGTTTGCTGCTATTGTTTGCATGGGGAAACCAGCGGCTCCTGGTGCCTGCTGCATGGATCTCCAAGGATTTAACTGTTTCCCTTTCACCAGGGGTGCCGCAGGCTGAACAAACCACCGACTTTTGTCCTTACTTTGCTCACAGCTTGCTGATGGGAACCCGGAGTCCTACGCTGTAATAAGACTTCCAGTCCCCGTTTCAAATATGATCCTTTATTTCTCTCTCTGAAGACAGAGAAGGCATCTTAAGTAATTTCTAACTTCAGCAGAAGGACTGTCTTGTGCACACACAGGGGCATCAAGGAAAGCAGCAGCCTTCTAGAAAAAATAGATGGTTTAATGCCAGGTTGTTCTGTCCCTGAGCAGGCCCATTGAGAGAGCTTGCCCCGGCCACTTTTGAAGCTGCAGATCTGGCTTGCGAGGAAAGAACAATCTATAGGGAAGGGAGACTATATTTTAGTTTCATGGCTATATCTGTGCCAGGCCCAACCCTGACTCAATGCACAAGCCAAGAGCTGGCACTGGGAGCCGGGCGGGAGAAAGCTCAATGGCTCCCATTAACTCTCCATCTCACGATGACAAACGCGCCATTGTAGCAGTCGCCTTAAGACAGACAGACAGAGGGAAGGAAGGAGGAAAGGAAGGAAGGAGCTCTTGAAGACAAAGTTGTTCTTTGGATAGTAATTATAGATATTTAGAGATTTGAATTGATAGTCATAGGAGGAACTTTTGATTTCGCAGTGTGTAAACACTTCCTGATCTATGATTCAACAGTGAAGATTTTGGAGAACACAGTAAGCCTTGGAATAGGGTCTGTCATAAGCACCATTCTTTTTGATTATTATTAAGAGAATATCTAAAATGTAAGTACATTAAAAATTCCATTTCTCCAGAATTAATTCTTTAAACACTCAATTTCTCCAGAATTGGGGGTTTTTTTGGTCTTTTTTAAATCTTTACAAGCATTTGTATATAGATTTAGTAATAATAAGTGTAGGAGGAAAGAAACATAAAATAACCCAAATCCCTGCCCAACAAATGCTGCTAGTACATAAACTTTATAAATACAATGTTGGCAGATTCCGATATATAAAAAGGTAGCTAAAAAAAAGTAAGAGCCATAAATAATGCCAAGTAATAAAGGAGGTGAATGTTTTTGTTATTAGATTCTTTCATTGTATAAATCTGTTTAATAAGCTGGCTAGGAATCATTGATAGAAAACAGACTGCTTGTGGTGTTACAGATCAACCTGTTCTAAATGTTCTTTCCTAAACTCCATGCCAAGCAATACTTTTTACAAATACAATTTAAAAATTGAATGTTCTTTCATCATCCAAAGGGACCAAATAGCACTAAAAGTCAGAATGCACCTTTTGAAGAATGCATGACACGTGTCTGTATCAGCAAAGCAGAAAATCTTTATTTTCTAAATGTTTAAGACTGTTTGCTGTGCGTTCAGAGTAATTAATACCATACATCTGATTCGTCAAATGTGATCAGTGTATGTGTAAAACTCTTGATTTAAAAGTCTTATTTCCCAACATATGTGTATTTTTGGAAAGCCCTATCATATATTTTTCTTCAGAAGTTCATGTAAAAAGTATGCAGTAACATTTCACTGTAATGAAAACTAAATGTTGTGAAATGTTATTGAGGTCAGTGATGGGTTTGTGACGTTAATCTTTGTACACTATTGTTTCTCATTACTGTGTGGTATTTTTGGTTTTCATTATTCCTAGAGGAAAGAACAGAAAAAATGAGATGCTATAACCCAAATAAGGAAAAAGGAATAAACACTAAAATGCAAAAATGAAGATAATAATAATAATAATAAAAAAGAACCCATTAGGATGTTACTGGTTAATAAATTGCTGAACTTAACATTTTAATGGGGGAGGGGGTTTTAAAAAGCAGACAGGCTTTTTGTGTTATCATCAAATAGACATCCTTATTTCTGCTTTACATTTTTTTATTGCTGCATTAACTTCTAGAACAGGTGGTTTAAGTGTGCAGCTCTTAATATCCTCAAGATCATTTTAGGTTCTGACCCCAATTTTGATCTTACTGAGTACAACTCAAACAGCTCCGGTTTCAGCGTATGAAGGGCTGCTCAGCTTTGGGAACTTCATTCAGTGCTTCATCAAGTCATGCTCAGGAAGACACTAAGGTCTCCAGGAAAGAGTCCCTCCTCAGAGTACATCAGAAATAGAAATTATATCATCAAACCCAGAAATTCAACGAGGACGTGGTCATTATTTTAATATATGGTGAATGTATGTGCATCCAAGGTAAAACTCAGTGGAACTGAGAGCAAGAGAGCCTCTGCCTATGCAGCCCCCTCACGGAAATCACCGACAAATGCCCGGGACGTGATGCCCGGTGTATCACATCCACCCTGCCAGAAAAGCTCCCAGCATCTGGTTCCTCACCCAGTCCCCTGCCGGAGCCGCCCGGACAGGCAGCAAAGCACATCCACAGGCAAGAGCCCTCACCTGCAGCCCAGATTAGAAAGATCTTTAACAAGTTTCAACACCATCCAGGGGCTGAGCACGAAACAGATTTTAAAAATTGAAATGACCCCTTTTTCAATTAACAGCCTAATCTCAAACTAGATGGAGATTTATCAGAGGGAGTCCTTGGAGAAAGTGAAGCAGACAAAAAGGGCAGACATTCAGCAAACACTGAGAATCAAAACTCTCTCTTGCCCACCAAACTAATGAGGTGTGGCCCGAGTGCTTGAGGGCTCATGGGAATAGGATGCAGAGACTTTCAGCTCTAAATCACTAGTTTAAATCCAGCCCAGGTCTTCATGACTGAAAGTAGTTACCATCTGTGACTACTGTGGCCCACAAGGAATTTGTTGGTGGTCTCGCCCTCGCTCCTCTGGGGCAATACAGACACCGTGATCCTCCCGCCCAGGGGGCTGAACCGACACGGGACGCAGTGGTGGGTCAGGTGCTGATCCCGCACCTCCAGGTGGGGAGAACAGCTCGTTTGACCCTGCTGCACTCCCCAGTGAAGGTACGGGGACTTCAGGGCGCTTCAGCTGCCACTTGCACGGCTCCCGTTTAACTGTTTTTACCATACAGATGAGCACTGTTTATAATACTTGCAGGAATGCAAAGATTTCCTAAAGTGTTGTGCACAAACATCATAATATAATCCTCAGAGCTGCAAAGCCAATCCCAACAACTAATCCCACAGATAAACAAAGCTAAATCTCTATTTGCCTGCAAAAATAATGAGCAAACATTAGGGATATCAGTGTATTGAAGGTCTCCAATCTTCTGAGGGAAGATCTCGACTTTCACCCAATTTATACCATGAAGCCCTAATCTACTGTCAAGTACCAAATCTAATTAAAATGAGGGAAACTGAGGTAGGTAAACCCTTCAGAGTAACTCTTCTAAAATTCATTGCTGTGCTAGTCTTCATTTCAAAGAACTGTTTGCAAAACTTGTACTTCCTAGCATGACACTTAAAGCCATCTGCCTAGCCTAGGTACTTCTTCATGATGTACAGAATAGATTTATAGCTCAAATCCCTACTTAGGGTATATCATTAATTGTAAAGTTGTCTACGATGTGCTCAGGCTCTCTCTAAAATAACAGCAGTAAACACTGTTCAGTCCCAAGAGATACTGAGACAAGTTTAAACACTGTTGCAAAGAACCCCATCACACAGACACCAACTATATATTTACTATGATCTTTAAGGCATTAACAAGAAAGAGGAACCATACTCGAGTGACACTACATGGCCATATAGAATGGACATCCTTGGGGAAAAAGGAGTTAATCTGTGCAGGTGTCACTCCAACAACTGATGATCACATTTCAAATCAAATGATAGAGCAGCAAGACAAAAGAGAAGATAAATCAGGTAGTTGCCAGAGGTCTACTGAACAATTAAAGAAAGTAACACTGCAAAATAAACAAAGTTTTCATTTCTTTCCAGATACTTGCAGTGCAAGTAGGTTTAAATCCAGGCCCAAAGCATTTGAGCAACTTCATGCATCCCCTTAGGACTTCTTGTGTGGCTAATGTTCCTCCGTGGAGATATCACAGCTGAACCTGCTGTATTTGTTTCAAGATTTTCCAGCTCATGAGACTAAGAGCCTATCTGAAATATAACCAGGACCCAGCACTAACCAAAAAGCATTACTTCGTGATTCCCTCAGTACGAGGTTAATTCTTTGCCTGCATTACTCCCTGGCTCTTACCAGTGTCATTTTATCTTCCTTTTTTTTTTTTTTTTTTTTTAAATTAGCATCTAATTCCAATGACAATAAATAGCAATCCAGTTGTGGTATCAAGGCCAAGAAACCATAAGCCACACCAACTACAAAGCAATGTTTCTGTATCTTATCCACCACCATAGCAAAGTTCACACGACACTTCAGTAAAAAAACACAAGTGCTCTTTCATTCCCACCATCAACTGAGTGCAATTTTGGTGGGTTTCTGAAAGCATCCCATGAAGGCACCCATCTTTTGAGGAAAATTCTGGCAAACAGCAGTCTCCACTGTACTTCATTCAGTGGTTCATAACCAAAGCTCTGACTTGGAAGCAGCTCTTGGAAGGACCGTGGAAACCCAGCTCCAGTAGCAGTAAGTTTCCTCTTGTAGCGACAAGCACTTGGGGCATAAGCAAACACTGGGAGCTGATGACGTGTCAGATATACGAGTGTTTTCTTTATCAGTAAATGTTTGCTGACTGGGACTCCCCTGAGTCGAGGTTTCCTCTTTTTTCTCCTTCAGATTTATTGATCTGAGCTGATAATGGCAACTCAACTTTTTTTCATCACCAACTAGCAGAATCAAAGAGGAAAATTTAGTGAACAAGTAAGAAAATTGGTGTTGGTGGAACAACATTTGCCTTAAGAATATGAGGGTGGGAAGTGTCAGTGTGTTCAGGAAATTACATGTCAAAACGAGTAAAAAAATGTTGAAGTGGATATTAACGGATGCTTAAATCACCCTGAAATTCTTAAGAAATACAAATCTATGTTACTATGAAAAAATAAACATAGTTGGAGAAGAAAGCAGTAAGGAAACTACTCTTGCCCTCTTATTATCAAACGAAGCCTAGACATCTAGTAAAATTACATTCTGAATTATTCTAAACCCAAGGAAATAATGGAATAAAGAGCTTCTATTTTCACTTGAAATGGTACTAAATGGAAATCTAGGCTTTTCTGCGTAGTCTATAATTATTTTTTTTTCCCCCGCAAAAAACCCAAACCATGCTTTTACTGAATCCAACACCAAATATGACAACACTGTATTTCTTCTGGGACCATACAAGCCCCCTGTTCCAAGCACCCACTCTCAATCCCCAGTGCATATTTCATCCATACTAGAACTAGAGGATCACGCCAAAATAGTAAACAGTGATTCCTGAATAGGCTGAAAGGAGATTGTAGTATTGCAGAAACACAGCTGAGCAACCAAAATAAGGTTTAACTGAAAGAATCTAGAAGTCGTATCTTTAAACTGCGCTTTAATCTGATTACAATTGATGGAACTTCAGGTAAAAGAAGGACAACTTGTAGGATCAACGATGGCAAGATCTAGTCTGCATGGCAGAGTCATGCCATGGACATAGACAATGTCTTAGTTAGATGAAATGAAATTATATATACATATTTATATGGATATTGTCATCTGAAGATGTAATTTGTAGACCTGGCAATTACAAATGGGTTTAGAGATCAAACAGAAGGAGTTTTGTGGCAGAGATTCAAGTTCAAGGATCTCTTCTTCCTTTGCAGGAACCGATAGCTTAACAGAGTGCTTAGCAGACCAGGGAGCTGTATATAATACAGAGTTTTACTTATCTCTTACAGAAACAGCACAGTAGAATGGAAGCGCAAAGTAAATCCCTATTTGCTAATCTGGTAAATGTTATAAAAATTTTTTTAAAATTCCTGGTATTTGTCTGGTTTATCTCACTTCAAAATCATGGAGCAGGGGAAGGGATTTTAGAGATGTAGGGAGAAGCTATTCTTAAAAGCAGTCATAGGACTGTGAAATAAGATGTCGGTTTTATGAAAAAATGTTACAGTGTTTTAGGCCATCCCACATCTGAAAACTAGATTCTTTCTAAGAATTCTTACAGAGAATTAACGATAAGTGATCGTGAGACTTTGAAAAAGATCCAATTAGAAATGGGACAGAAAAGTTAGACACAAAATCCGTGTTAAGGCTTCTGCCACCGTCAGGACTGGCTGGTGTCTTCCAGGTTTTGTCACTTCATCTGTCTGCTCACGGTGCCGCATGCAGAAGGAAGAGAGGGAGGAGAAAGAGGAAAGGGGAAACTTGAAAGCGGGAGCGGCGAAGTGGCTCTACCAGGTGGCCCCTCGGATGGGAGCACACAGCTCTGGACGGAACAGGCAAGTTCAGCCCCTTTTTTCTCTGCGCCAGGAGCTCTGAAAAGACTCGGCGTCTGCTGCGCTTCACCTCCAACGAAATCAACGGTAAAGCTCCCTCGACTTCAAAGGCAACTGAATTAGGCCAATGTCAAGAGCTTTCAGAAGTCCCACCCTTAAATCCTTAGCACTCGTAACTCTTCCTGAAGAGAAGCAGATAGTCAGGCCCACGTAGACATGCAGGCACTGGAGACCTCAATTCAAGGGACTGCACCTGGATGAGCCCCAACGAACGAGCTTACCCTACTGAATAACCCTGATCTTGCTCAATTTTCAACACTGCCTTCCTCGGAGGAAGACTCCCATGCCATAAAAAAATGTTACAGAGGAAAAGTCCATTAAAAAATAGTCTCTCTTTGGAAGATCTGCTGCAATTTCATTTCCACCAAAGCTCCTTTCCCCAGTGCTGGATACACACCTACCTCTGAAGCTGCTCTTCAGAACGCACTTTGCATCCAGAGCGTGCAGCACCACACAGGAAATTTGGCCACGAGCCTGCAGAGAGCAAGGTCTGCGAATGGCAGGAGGAAGGGCTCTGGGGTACAGTGAAGAGGCTGGACACATGTGGCCTTTCAATTTGAATAAAAAGGTTTTTTTAATGTAAAAATCTACACGAAAGCCAAATCAGACAGGCAAACATGTGACTAAAAATGCCTCCTTGCTCAAATGTAAATTTGCACAATAACAACCCTTACGTGGCAGCTCTGAAACGAGCAAAAGAAGTAATCAAAGCATCTCTTCTCCTGAGCAAACCTGGGAACCACAACCACACCCTTTAACACAGAATTTGACCTGTTTATTTTATAAAGCACTCAGTTCTCAGCCTGCTTCGCAAGGAGGCTGCGGGGGCTGCCGGGCCACTCTTTATGCTGCAGTAGACCAGATCAGTGTTTAAGTCGCAGGTTCAACTTGAGAATGGGGGCATTTTTTTTTTTTCTTGTCTGATCAAGGTCAAAACTATTAAAATACCCTTAGGTTCTCAGTCTAGTGAAATGAACTGGTAATACATTTGGCAAGTTAATCTGTGGATTGCCTTCTCACATGAGACCAGCTGTTGTGTTTCTAAGTACAAGCAGTATTTACCTCCAATAATGAAATGACTATAATATGAAAAAAAAAAATAATCAGTGCTCCCTTGCCTACTGCGCAGTCCTGGGTTACATTTACAGTTCTAATAAACTGATTTGTCAAAACCGTCAGAATCAAGGATGATCATCTGGATACCAGATGAACTAAAATACATGTAATTATAAGTTGTCCATTTGTTCTCTTTTATCTCCCACATATCTCTTCTTTGCTCTCAAATACGTGTGCATGTTTATGTGTAACTAACCATTTAGCTACGGGCCGAAAATCCAGTCTTTTTATTACCATTTTTACTGTGGTATAACACAAGTGAATTCTTATTTCATAGCACACTCATGCAAAATAAAAATCTGGTCACATTACTTCAGTATTTTAATGCATAGCATGTGCACATAGATACACCGTACATATAAACACAGATACACAATATACATATACACACACCTGCCGTCGGATAGAACACGTTCCCAAAACCAAGTACAAATGCAGCTCATCAATTAAACATATCTCATAGCTGAAAATTATAGAATCAAACTTGCTATTTCACTTCATTTCCTAAACAGTAGCAGCTGCTTTTTTCGTAATATTTATTCTTATGTAGGGGAGTAGCTGTAGGACCACAGTGCTATGCAGGAACCACTGTTTTAACCACGATCTACACCAGCCAGATATGCTGATGCTCAGCTAGTCTTTTTGCCTCTTGTACCCCTTGAATTAGGATATTATGAAGCACCAGAGGTGTATTTGTGAATATTTATAAAGGCACAATATTATCTTTTTCAAGGTTCTAACATGAGCAATATTTCATAGCATGTATTTAAAGTATATATGGTAAAGAACAATCTGAACAGACACCCTCCCTGCCTTGCAGAAACTCTGACAGAAAAACAGAGAACAGGACATAGAAAAACTGATAAAGGAGGATGTGGGAGAGATTGTTAGTGACAGCGAAGGAGGAAGAATTTCCTGGAAGATGTTAGTTTGAAGAAGGGATCTGAATGAACGGACAGTGTGCTGCTGGAAAAGTGGTGGGAGACCTTCTGCAAAACTAAGGAAATGATACCTGAGGGTGTATAAGAGATGCCGAGGAAGAGAACACAAATGAAGAAAGATGTGAAGTAAAATAGGGTATGAAAAGTAGCCTGGGAAGCTGTAGCACCAGAACATGACAAATCAGCTCAAATTCTGTGGGACTCAACCCCTCTCTAGTAAAAGAGAGGGAAGGGATCGGCGTGTCACACCAGGGTTTCCTGCAGTCTGCCTTGGAGAAAGGGGAGGGCTGAAATATAAGACCAGTGGCTACAGTAATGAAAGGGTTTTACTAAACTCTATTAAGCTAACCAGTCAAAATAAACCATTTTCATGAACTTAGGCTACAAAGCTCACTATGCAAATCTACCTGAAGCAAATACAGACTAAGTTTACCCTAAATACTTCTCTGCAAGTGGGTTATTGCTTCCATAAAGAAAAAAAATCACAACTACTTCAATGTTAGAACTGTTTCAGATCGCTTCTAAAAGCACAGGCTTAAGAGAACTCCTAACATTTTTTATTTTTTTTTTTTTTTTACTGATAAGGAAGATGTCTCTATACAGCATCTGCACAGAGTCATTTGGGGTATCCAGTTGGTTTATAACATCCTGTTCAGATTAGCCATAAAGATTTCAGTGGCCACTGCAAAACACAGGGACGCTGCTGTAGTTTCTGAATTGTATGAACAATCAGCTATTAAACATAAAATTATGTGATGATGGTAATTTCCAGAGGCTGCATAGCAGCTTTTACCCATAGAACCCAAAGCTCTTAAGAAAGTTACACCACCACAATCTCCTTTCCAACAGAGGGAAACTGAGGCAGCAGGAGGGACGTGACTTGTCCCAGTTCATCCAGTGAGCTGTAATTAAGCCTGGGTTCACGTGGCGTGCCCTGCACGAGCTCACCTGTAAGGAGGAGGGTACCGTAAACCACCCTTCAGTAGGCACTCACTCATCTGAGAAATGCAGCAGTTTGTATTTCAAATATCTATGTTCAAACTAGCAACGTTATCAATAAATATTTTCCTTCTATAACTTATCTGATACATACAAATATAGGCAAAGGCAAGTAAATGCTCACCAGTGGAAGACAGGCAATGTTTCTAGCACTCCATACAAATGGTGAATAAAGTTATCTAGCTAATGCTGTAGTGTAGGGAGTACCTTCAAGGTATTTAAGATATTCATGCTTATAAAGCTGTTACAATTGCTCTGAAACGTAACTGCCCAATATTTAAGCCAGAAGTTGTTGATCTCCTTTGTGAAGTTGTAACCAAGTGCTCCAAAAGCAGAAACCAGATTTGCTACTGGAGGAAACTGGCATTTCAGACACTGGAATTACACACCACCATAAACTTATTTAAAAAAGAAATGTCCACTGCTAACAACAGACAGGAAAACAAACAAAACCTTTTTTTATAAAGACTTCAGCATTTTTAAACTTTAAGATCCCAGACCAAATGCTCAACATGGCCCTATATCATTCAATCAGAGGAGGGAGTCCTGTCTCCACTGAAGTCAGCGATGGTTTTGTCAGTGACTTCACTACACCCAGGATTTCACCGTCTGAAGCACAAGAGTTAGCAAAGCTCACGCTCATCACTGAAGATCCAGAGATTTTACTCCAGTAAAACTCCCAGTACTTACGTAAAGGTCTTTTGATTTGACTCTGAAGCCAGTTCGTAAAACTGTAATTTATCCCAGCATGGCTCTGCTACCTAGGGAGAACTGGCTGCTTCGAGGTGATGCAGTCAGTAACCATCGTACATGATTTCACTCTCCTGTTCCCGATGCCAAGCCAAACTCCCACTTCCTATGCATACAGCTCATCGGAGGTTTGGGCTTTCAATTCCTCCATCACATCGATGCCAAAACTTTCAAACAGCAGTACAATGCTTCTCTATCTGGTTGCCTCATGGCACATACTGCACAGACAAACATATTCGATCGTGACAGTCGCAAAATCTACTGTATGTAAGCTAATCCACAGAGAGTAATAATGGTGAATTAAAGGAAGACTTTAATCACTGAGAAGAAGTGCTAAGGGGATTCAAAACACCTCTCAGGACTGGGCCAAAAATTTGCAATCCTGGCAAAAAGAGCCCCCTCTCAGAGATTATAAATTGTCCTTCAAATGGAATGATTTAGTGATAGTTTATCACAAAGAAATGAAAGATCATCAATATGTAAAACAGCTACAGGGCAGGAGCTTCACTGCCATCTCCTTGGGGTTTGAGGATGACAGTGAATGGAACAAAATGCTTGAGAAATCCAGGTGAAAAAAGAACAATTCTCATCCTTGATACAGTTTGAAATTTTTGCAACACTACTTTTTCTATTTGTAGGCTGTGTGGAATCAAGAGAGCATCAGATTTCACTGCACAAAGACTTCCTAAGTCTAGCTGAAGAATAACCACCCTATGCCAGCGAGAAAGCCCAGTGTGCAGAGCCAGATGGAAACATAAACATCGTGGTATTGCAGTAACGGAGGTTCGGACTCATCCTGCCTCACTCCAGGCACATAGCTGGTGACTAAGTTATCGACACAGTTCCTGTGAGTTTCTTAAAAAGTCAGTGAAGAAGATGAGATCAACTCAAGAACCTCTTCTCAGGTGCTGAAACCCATGTGGGATGGACCCCAGCCTCTGGGCATTCATAAACACCCACAATTTTTTCCAGTTATAACTAATAGCTCACATTTACTGTCTCCCATGTGGTCATTTTTAAACACTTTATGGAAATAGTCTTATTCTCAGTTTGTGACGAGAGAGTGAATTCAACTATATACCACGAGAAATAGCGGAAGAATCATAAATAAAACTCCTGTCTTCTGCATCCCACTTCCGCCTTCTGACCTCTAGATCTCATTTCTTCCCCAACATCTGTGAATTTTTAATTACACAAACGAATAATAGCCTAAAAATCCAGGTTTTATGTCCTCCTCCCTCTCCCCGGTATTGAAAAAACCCCTGTGTTTATATACAAATCAGGCTTGGAAAGGTAATTTTCTAGTCAGAAGAAATTATCTCTCACAACATCCTGAGTGGGAAGACGAAAGTGATGCCAACAGGAAAGCTGTGTGCTGAATGGGGGAGCTGGGAGCCGTGCGGGACGGGCGTCTCTGGATACAGCATCTAAAAACTGCCTCGAGTACAATTCCTACAGGGTTTCTCCAAATAGATCTTTTCCATACAGGAATCCCAAGTTTCTCCCTACACCTTTCTATATATTTAGCTCATTAGAAAGACCCTTTGCAGAGGTGCTAAAACAGAAAACCAGGAAGGAATACTTCAACCCTTCCAGATAAACTGCAAGACTGAGCTCCCCAAACTTCCCTGGACTTAAAAGACTTTCAGATATTGTTTAATCAATGATAGAGCTAGAAGGCCAGCTGTGTTCTTCTGTTTGTTCTTAAATGCTAATCCAAGTTTACCAAAACCGAGGGATATTGCATCTGGAGTATTTGGATTCAGGCCCACTTCCCTGGTAACCTGTCCTTGGCCTCTCCTTCTGTCTCCTTGCCACGTTCCATCCTTCTCTCAGTTGCTCCTGGTGCTTTTTTAGCACTGCTTTCCCTTTTGGTGAGATCAATAATTGCTTTGTCATGCTTCCTGACAAGACCTCTCTCCTTCTGGGTTACCGTGCAAGCCCACTGTGTATTTAGATATGGATGACATTTCTAAACTACATATGAAAGCTCTTCAGATCATTCCTTCATAAATCTCACAATAAATTTCAGTTCTCTACTGCTTCCTGCACTGTGTTTTAGACATGAAAATAATTAAGCACATATAAGCTGATTATATTCAAAGCTGAAATATATGAAAACGGAGCCTCTTCGGGTTTCAGAGACCCGAATGTGTATGTTGCATTTTTCCCCAAGTTTGAACCAGCATCAATCTTTTCTTGCACTGCTTTGTCCTCTACTTCTTTGTATTTTACCATTTCCTATTTTACCTTTTGTAAGAGCCTGAACAGAAACAAAGTAGCATGAGAAGAAAAATAAAGCAAAAACTGTGTTAGGTAAACAATCGCTTGGGGGCATAATGTTGTTTGGAGTTGGCACTCCCCAAGAACAATGTTGTTTGGCCGGTTGACTGTGCGGCAGGAAATAACCTTTGGGAGCCCGTGACCCCAACCGCTGCTGCTGAGAAAAACAACCTGGTTAAAACTGGGACCGATTTTTCCCAAATTGTAACGATTTGCCTGCTGCCCCAAGAAGGGGCTGAGGGCTCCAGCGATGGGAGGCGAACCTCCGTTCAAAGCGTTAAGCAGAAGAGGAATGTGTGATCGCAGGTTTTGGCTTTTGTCCCTTCTCTTTTTTTTTTTCTTTCTACAGAACTAGTCTAACAGAAGGCGGCTTTTTTTCCTGAGCGAGTGTTTCACATTTTTCGAGTTTCAGTCAATTGTATTTCTAAATCCTTTCAAGATAACCATTCTGAGAGCACAGGCTCTTCCATAGGTTGCCTCAGCAAAGAGGATTCTTTGTCATAAAACTGCTATTACCATTAGGGAGTGAAAAAATACTGATTTCACAGGCTTCTGGAGTCAAGACTAATCTCTCTCCTATCCTGCCTCATCTCCTGGCAGAAGCAAGGGAAAAGAGAGCAAACTCCAGCTCTCTGCTCGAAAGCCGGGAGGTTGGCCAGAGGGTGCGATGGTTGCTCTGGGTCCCGGTTATCACGGCTCGTTTCTAACAGATGGCTCCTGCAACCACCACGGCCTTTTCTCATGGTGCTCTATCTGAGAGGAAGGAAATTGAGATTCCACCCCAAATCCCAGCACATAGTTTTGAGGATTCCCACATCTTCCAAGGATTAAGTCACCACATGTATAGCCTAAAGTGCCTTGAGGACTGGAGCGAGGCACCATTTTTAGAAGGCTGTGTAGGAAGACCGCTAAGAGGCTAAAATCCTTTGTAGTTTGCCCCAAAGACATATTCACGAAGGGATTTCAAGAGGAGGAATGAGATACAGCTCTGACGGTGGGGTGAAAGAAGGATCCAAATGACCTAAAAAGAGCACGTCCTTTGACAAATCAAGATACCTCAACAAAAGAAACAGCCTTTACCTAGCTACAGAGCAACCCCATGGGTCTTCAAAGTGATGGTGCTCGTCAGCAGAGACTCAGAAGCCTTGCCAATATGTACAGGACAAACCCTGCTGAGAGAGAGGGGTGAATAAAGGTAATTGCCTCCTGTTTGAAAAAGCAGGATAGCGCTAAGTTAGAATGATGTAAAAGTCTGAAAGTAAATGTCATCACCATTAAGTTGACTGACAACATTAAGCCTTGCAAAGAAATGTGCATGTGATTATCTGGGGGGGCTTTTGATGATGAGTCTGTTTTAAACTTTGCCACCAAGCCTACTATCTGCATTGCTCATAGAGAAAATACTCTATTCCCTACCCAAATACACTGGATCCCTCTTCAGCAGGACTTCTGGTGATGGGAAGAGAAGAAAGGTCCGTGTCCACTACACAGCTTGACTTAAAGCTCCAGGTAGTTTCTAAAATAAATTTCCTGCTATTTTCTACATCATTTTCAAGCCTTAGGAATATCTAGATTATCTCCTAGAAAGCAGGAAGACAAAAGCATACAAAAGCATATTATTTTAACAGATGGAAGACAATAGCTTAAAATTTATCCCTAATTTAAAATCAAAGTTGGTGTTTTTTAAACCAGGGACGAGGTATCCAGAATTTCTAGACCATCCTGACATAGTTCTTCCACCCCACCCACGAAGACAAGCTGTGTATGTGCTGGCCGGGCCCACCAGTGCTCGTCAAGCCACAGACCATTTGCACTCCCTCGCTGCCAACCTCGGCACAGAGGAGCGAAGTCCACAGGAAGCACTCGATGATACCACAGCATGATCACGCTAGTAATCCCAACAAGATAATCACAGATGTTGTGACCCACTTAAAAATGAGTTCATTTTCCAGATATCTAATTTCAGTGGCTTTTTAGGACATTACCCCCCTGAAGGTTTATGGGCAAATGAGTGTTCAGCTTATTCTTCATCATTTTCTGCACCAGTAATGCTATGCTATAGTAAGTGTGAAATTAGTACATAATCTTTAAGCCATCTTGTTTTCAGGATGACAGATACTTGCTTTGCTAATAACCCCAACCTCCTTGCAGTGCTGTATTCCCTAAGAGCCAAAGTAGCACGTTGTATTTTATGCTACCTCGCCAGTCATAAATATGGGGGGGGAGACAACAACAGCAAATAAACCCCAACATTTCATGCATGCAAAAAATGGCTTCCTAAATCAGTCATTCCCATTCAACCTCTTTTGCGTGGGATGCAGCACCAAAGAGAGACTAAGGAATTTCAAAAGGAGGGAAAACCAGGAAATCAAGTGGCAGAAGGAGCAAGAACACAGAAGAGTACGTTCTTTCATCAAATCATCCTTGCGGTTGTACTCTGCGTTCAAAAGGACCAAATGATGCAAAACTGCCGGCCGAGTGTTTACAAGATGGCACAGATGGCAGGAAGCTTCAGGACAAAGGACGACACCTTTCCCCACACTGGAGCCCATTTTTCATGTCTCTGTGTCAGTGTCACCAGGTGCCCATTTTAAAGTCAATTTAATGCAATGCTGAGGCTGATAGTGGTAGCCTGGATTTCCTAATTCTACCTATGCTTCTGTTTTTTTCAAAAAAATACAATCGGCATGGAATTTTTTAATAAAAAAAGGAATTCCAAACACTTAATGTAACTATTTTGATTCTGCCTCTAGTACAGATAAATTAAAAATGGAAGATTTGCTTGTTTGAGGGGCTTTTTCAGTACTGGTTATTTTTTCCCCCTGTTGGGAAGCAATTCAAACCTACATGTTAATTCTGAAATTCTCTCTACATGGTATTTTTGTTGTCCTTTCAGAAGAGAACATGTAGAAATTCCTTGTAATTACTCAGAAAAACCAGTGATATTTGTGTTAATTGCACTTCTCTTTGAGCCCCTCTTTATGCAGTGTATTTTTGTATGATAGCAATATCTGTAAGAACAACTTAAAAACTCGTTGTTTATTCCTAAATCAGCATTACCTTCTACCAGGGAGAAGATGACCTCTTCCATAAATGACACGCTACTTTCAGCCAAAATATAACTTTGGTTTTGATCATAGATGAGTGTAAATTTGGCCAATCTTTTCTCTAAATAGTGACACCACCCTCGCCGACCGTGCTGCCTTTTGACAGTCCATCTAGGCACTTGTCAATCACTTCCCAATTAAAGCTATGTATACAGACTGCCACATGCTTTCCTTACATGAGAGCAGGCATAAAGTTTCTTCCAAATTTGTTTAAAGAATGCAAACTTCACAGTCTATCTCAGTCAATGAAGTAGCAAGGCTTTTAAAAATACATACTTGAGCTAGACACGCTACGGTATCCCATTTCCAAGTGATTCCAATTCACCAGTTACTTGGGTTTAAGCAGTCACAAACCAGCTTTGGGACACTGAAGTTTACAATTTTTAAATACTCCAGTCTTTGCCTTAGATTTATAAGTGCTTTGCACCTCTCAGGACTTGGCTCACAGTCATGGCTATCAAAGGAAGGCAGCAGAAAGACATAGTCAGCAATGCTGAAGCCCAGCTGATACCCCATCAAGCAAAGGTGGCCGCTGTTTCACGTAAAGAATGGTGACTTATCAAACCGCCAGATATCAGAAAGAATATAGGATTTTTTTTCTTTCAAATTGCATTTCACGTCTTCATGTATCTTTAAAAAAACTCCCTAATCGGAGCACTTTCCCTTTTCAAAATGGTCCTTCTTGGAAGCATTTGCTTACACCAGCAAACACCCTCCAGAAGTACACGCTCCGGCGAATGCTTTATTCACTCTCTTTCCAACCTGAACCACCAAACCGGTCATCGCTTCCCACTTCTCCCCAAACCACTTTCAGAAAAGAGAAGGAAAAACACACAAAAAAATACACATCGAGTGATCTTTCCCAGTTTTGACTGTGTGTGGTAACGAACGCCCAGCCCAGCCTTTCCGTGCGAGGCGACGGGTCTGCTCCAGAACGCAAATCCGCAGGGCTATGGCAGGTTCTGCTTTTTCCGAAACGATCTCGCCAGCTGCAGCACATTACTTGTGGCAACTTTTCTTGGATCTTAAATGGGTTTTGAAGCCATGCTGTCAGCTGCCTTCATGTCACCCCACTATATTATGATTGAATCTCCTGTTCCTTTTATAGAGTTGTTCTCTCCTAATAAAACACTAACTGCTGGTCTGAAAGTCAGCTTCGGGACCACTGCTTACGGTCTTACGATAACCTTCTGCTCCGCTCTTTTCTCGGCTAAAAAGTACACTTGTGAAATGTTCATCGCCGAGGCTGTATTCTTAAATACGCACATATCCAGTCCCAGAAATTTGCTGTGTTTATACAATATCTTGACCCCACCCCCATTTCTAGTTATTTTAAGAGCTCATACTTTCGAACTGGGCAATATTCCTGAACACATGAAAGAACACACAGAGTACAAACAGCTATAAATGAATATCTGCAATTCATTGCGGCAGCCGCCTACAAAGGTGATACCTTCAAGCTGTTTGTCAGAATAAACTAGCAAAAAAGCTGTTACTTGTCAACTTTTGGATAAGATACATTGCAAAACAATATTCATTTTCCCTGGCAAATACAAAACCACATTTTATAGGTGTGAACTATTTCCAAACTTCAAAACTGTACCATAAATGAACTGTGAACGGGTAGAAAAACACTCTGAGTACAGTTGCAAAGAAGCAAATGACTTCAAATGTACAGAATTAAAATAATCACAGTTTATTTTTAATACGTTTAAAGACTAAAAATATTTTCACCTTCCATTCTACTGCATTTGAACAGAATCCATCAACAAAAGCTTATAAATCTGTTATTCTTAATGGGTTTCATGCCAATGTTGTGTTTAAAGTCATGAGACTAAAAGAAAAACTGCATTCCTGGGGCATAATGCTGCACAGTTAAAAAGAAATGCTTCACTGAAATCTAACTTGACAACATTTGTTGTTAGGATTTCCAGGACTTTCATCAGGGATGTTTCTCAAAGAATCTCGTCTCTCAGAAATTGTTTTTGTCGTGGTAACAGACTTGACTATTAATGAGAAAACAGTAAGAAGCTTTAGTGTCCTAATGGATACTAAATGACCTGGAGGATCTGAAACACTTATGTGCAGAAAAAATACATATGTGCAATTCCTTTGGCTTCAAATATTTGTAAGCTGGGATGCAACGTATTAAATGAGGTAACTAAATACATGTGGAAAAATGACAGTATTTTACATATAAACAAACACATTAACTTTGCACATTAAAAAAATCTAATATCCTGCTTAACGTGACTTTCACAAATCAGAAGAAAATCAGGTCATAATAAGTAGATAAATATGCAGTGCCTCGAAGCCTCCGTATGTCCTCAAGACAGCGAGGCTATGAGCAAACACTGACATTTGACACAGATACAGCTGTTTAAAATATGTCTTCATCATACTCAGATGGAGATAAAGACAGAATAAAATTCAGCCAGAATAAATCCAAAGTTAAAAAAAAATTAATCTAAAACCAGATGCTGCAGAACGTGCAAAAATGAAGATGCAAATTTAGTTTTGCAAACCTGGAAGGAAATCCCTGCGAGCGTTCACGTTCAGTCCACCTTTACTGGGAAGACCACAAAAGTTAGTCAAAATCAACAGCAATAAATATTTTGAAGGAGGAAAACTCTGTAAAGTCTATTCATTTTACTTTCTGAAATGGTGCAAAAATGTTACCTACTCCCTGTACAGTTATTAGTCTCTGTAATGTAACATAACAGATACTTTCTAAATCCTTTTAGGCCTTCTCCCCCTCACTGGAAAGATCATCATTTTTTTATTTCAAAGTGGATTTAATAAAGAAAAGGAGTGCTGTTAAAGTAATACGTGAGGCTTTGACATTAAGCAGTGCAACCCTGCAGAGTCGGCAAGAACAGGGTCTCTAATCTCCAGTGATTTATAGAGGGCTCTTCCTTCATCTCTGCACTCAGGGAGGGCCAAAAAGTTTAGAGACAGGCTGGCGTCCCCCTTACTCCACACCGCCAGCTCCTGCTGGCCAGTCTGCCGGCAAAAACCTTTAACCACTTCACTGCTGGCTTCCCCTGCACCCATTAAAGGGGTTTTTATTTATTTGTATTTATAGAACAAAGTGATCTCAGAGTTAAGTAATGCCTACGGAGGTAAATGTTTATGTCTGTCATCAGAAATTTATAAGCAGAGAAGGAGAAGCTAATAGGCAGAAAGTACAGACCAAAACTATGTAGTGTTTGATGCTCATCTAAGTAAGCTCTGAAAAGCTCCGAGTAGAAACACATCTTAATTAAAAACTTACAAATATATACAGTTAATTTTAAAGCTAAATAGCTGAATTACAGATACCAAACAGCCTATTACCAACTGGAGAAGAATGTTTGCCTTATACTGGCTGAACGTTACACAAAACTTCAAAGAATATGTTTCCAAACACAAATGCAAGAAGCTATTTAGCTCTTGTCACAAGATAGAAATATCTCATTTTAATGGATTTCAAATTCATCATTTTCTAGGGAAATGACCAGTTACTTCTGCACTGTAAAACCACAGAAGCCTCTGCTACTTAATCTAAAAAATTAAATCCAGTTCTAATATGAACTCAATACTGAGAGATTCACATCACCACCAGGAATTCAATTGGGTCAAGGGGATTAGATGGGCAAAGAATAAAACTTAAGGCCTCAGTGAAGTCAAACTTAGGCACTCAGTCACCTTTCCCTACGCGAGTGACCCCACTGAGAGATTATAACCAGGTGCCTATAAAGTTAGGCAATGTTTTTCTGTTTAGGGTCAATGTACATGTCTGTACCTTGTGACAGTCTCCTCTTTAGGCTCCAAGTTCTTCACAGGACCAATTGCCCTTTTGTTCTGCGTTTTTACTGTACCTTTTACAGCAAAATCTTGGTCTGCCACGAGCACTTTTAGGAAAGCTGAGGATACAAATAAACAGTAGGTGTACGAGTCCTAAAGAGTAAGACAGACCCACAAAGCAATAGCAACCCTGCGGCCTTCAAGAAACCCTGTAGCATCAGCAGCTCTGCTCTCGCACATGTAAATACAATCCTAAGTAGTTTCAATGGGAATTATATGAACACACAGACCAAATTTAAGCCCACTTGAGATGCCACGGGTTTAATTAAGCCTTCCTTCACATACACACTAGATGGACCATTTATAGTCTGTCTTCTCCTTTCCCCAGAATCCTAGCAATCCCAGCACAGCAAGACTCCATATAAGAACAAGAAAATCAAGCTAAAATTCATCACAATGTCAATAAGTTTTGATGTTCCCATTTGGAGGAACACACAGAGAAGCCACAGAACACGTGCAGAACTGCCCTGCACTTTTCCAGACCCACGAAGGTAGCAATGGTATCTTTTAGCTGCCACTACTTGGACTGGAAACTTTCTGGCCAGATCAAACTGCCCTTGAAAACTGAACCCTGCACAAACATGTGTTGGATATTTTAGGTTTTTTTAATTCATGTGAAATTACCCTACACTGTCTTCCCTAAAAGGTTGGGCATTGGAAATATTGACATACGAATTTGATGCTCATTAACTAGCATATTGCAACCTATACAAAACATCAGCAATCAAGATGCATTATTTTGAAGTTTGCTGAATTTTCCTTTGAGTGGTTGAGCTCATTCCTTACCCCTCCTCCTGCCAGTGAGGCTGAAATTCCTCTGTGTACTTGTCTCAGGGGCAAACTTGGAGATTAAAGTTACTCCCATACGGACAGACTTCACTTTTCCCTTGTGTCAAGCAGCGGCGAGGGCAGGACACCCAGGCTGGGCTGGCACATGGCTGTTAGCTGCTGGGGCAGAGCATTGAGTGTTTCTGTAGGTTATTATGGGGGGGTTGCAAAACATTCATTATTCTACTTCTAAGAAGCAATCATTTGCAATCACTGAATTGCAAAGGGCAATCCTTTATTTTATTTTTACCTTGGATTCCTTTTGTTTAATCTGATGAACAGATGCAATTTAGACAGTGATGCCTTAAAACAAAAATTAGCTTAGACTTAAGATAATCATAGGATGTTACTTTATCACAAAGGTTTTCTGGAGGCCGTTTCATGATGCTGCATGCTGCACCCTAGATGTATCAACAGATACTCCAGCAGGGTTGTCAGAGTGTGCGTATGAACACCCAGAACGACTGGGTTAGAAAACACGTGCCACGATGCTCCTTTTCTTCCCATTTAGGAAAAAACAAGTATATCTGGGTACCAGATATACTGTACGACCAACCATTCTCTTACAGAACAACCCAAGTAAGAAAGGGGTTTAAAAGCTTCAGTTAAGATTAATTTTCACACAAGGAATGGTTTAGAAGCATCCCTCACCTTCTGTAACGGCGTCTAACGACAACTTATTTTAAGGTATAGCTTTCTTGAAGTTTATTTGCACCGCGCAGACAGCAGAGGCAGCCACAAGCTCTTGAGGAAGATGGAAGAGAAAAACACTATGGGCAGCAGGAAGGAGATGGACTCTCATCACACCAGCCAGGTCGTGCCTCGCACCACCTCGCACACGCAGGCCCGGCGGCAGTACATGGCCTCATCCTCCCGTTCCCGCGCGTGAGCCTTCCGGCGAAGGAAGGGTGCTCGAGCCGCCCGCAGATCCTGCCCTTTCCCTCCCAGCCCCATGCAGGAGCATGTGCCTACAAAAGGAGTGGAAACTTGGCAGGCTGGAACGAAGAGCGCAGTCAAGGGTCGGGAGCAGAGATGAACTGCTCCCGTTCTGCTCCGTGGGAATTACACCAAAAAGGTAACAGAAGCTGGGGAACGCGCTGCATTTTCCACGGAGCCTCCCAGCACTGTCCCTGACAGCCAAACAGGCAAGAACGGGTCCTTCACAAGGATGGACCCTGTGATCTGTACAGTCTCCTCTAGAGACCAGCTTCAGAGAGCTTTAGTTTAATTTCCCAGCTCTGAAAAGGACTGATCAGGGTCACAGCTGTTTCTTTAAAGTGTTCGAATTCTCTGTAACGAGTAGGGTCATTACATGCAGGCATGGTGATAAGCAGCACAACGCTGTGAAAGGGGCCAACTGCCAGATTTGGCCCTTCACTGGACTCAAAAAAGGTGTCAGTAGTTAAAGATTCTTTTTCAAAATATGCATTTTTAGAAGACTTAATCCTTTAATGCTTCTGCTCCCTGGATGTCTCTGCTGAGAAGAATTTGAAACAGAAATTTCAGGTCTACAGTCCTGAAGCAGAAAGCCTTTTGATTTTCTTCTGCATTAAACTGTTATGTGAAATAGCATGTAGAATAGGTAATAGACTCTTAAATCGCCAGGCCCTGATGCTCAGCAGGCCTATGACAAACTGATCTGGCAGTAAACAAGTCTTATCAGGGCACCCACAATTAACTGCTGTAACTAGAGAATGTAAATCACTCCACTCCAGCAGACGTGTGATCCCAATTTGCACCTCATTCAAGTCAACTAGATTTACATTATTTACACAGCCATGCATCTCAGTTGTACCTACTGTCAAATGATTGCTCATATTTAATATAACTGTAAAAATAACAGATTTTAAAACTAGGGGGAAAAAAAGATTTCTTAAAATGCTGCTTCGGGGGCCCCACTAAACAGCCCACTAGGTTTTGATCAGGTGAAAACCTATGACACAGCTTTTAACTCGATTCTCAAAGTTATTTTTACTTTCTAGTAGGGAAGGGAGGTTCTACATGAAACACCCTTTGATTCTGCAGAGTGAAGTGATACAACCTGGGAAGTTATAACTTCCCTCAAGGCTCCTGAAGCAGCAGTAATTTTGTTTTCTTTGTACAGCTCCTGGCACACGTGAACCTAGTGTACAGCTGGTGCCTAAGGACACTACTCCAAAATAAATCTGAAATGCAAATAACTTATTTAAACTATAATACAATCACATTTCTTTTTATAGTAAACATAAATCTCCTTCTTTATGATAATCACATCTTATCACATATGAAGTAATTTAATACAAGACCTACCTTCCTCCATATTATTGCATTAAGGAAAGCAAACTTTTTCAGTGTTATTTATTTCGAGCAGAATCTCCAGGAGGCACTCTGGCTCTGGCAGGATTGTGTCCTAACTTGTATTTTAGAATAAATTCTTTAGCCTCCATTATGTAAGAGTTGCTAAATGAGCTATAGTTAGAACTATCTGTAAGTCAAAAGGTCCTCGCCACCCAGAGCAATCCGAGAGATGACATGTGGAAGATACCCTGAAACAACAAAAGTACCACATCTTCCATGAGATGGAAACAGACTCTCAAAATACATCTTAAATTTTAGTAATATCTGCACAACGGCTATAAACAAGCTACAAACAAGAGCAGCTTCAAGCCAACCCGGAACGAGAGGCTAAACAGTAACCAGGAATTTGCTGGTTTGCTGCAGAGATCACCTTTACCTACTGGCCCCCCAAAGAGTCTGCTAAAAGAATGAGCATGACAAGCTATCTCAACACTGTCACCATTCAAATTTCAGTCTCTGTGGAGCTGCTGCAATTTGTCACTATTTTTTGAAGAGGGGAGGCTCTGGGCATGGAAGAGACTATCATCTCCCCAAGAGATGATCCTGCCAGCAGCCACCAGCCAAACCAAGCAAACAGTTAACGCTGAGGGAGACCAGAGAGCGGAAAGCAAAGTACTGCCCTACCACAATCATCCAGGCTCCCTAAAAGATAGCCAGCACGATGGCTTGTGGTTACCTGCCATACTCTTTGTTGCACAACAGGAGATTCGAACAACTCCTAGCCATTGTGGCACCACGGTTTAGCATACTATTAGGAACATATTTTGCAACCCACATAATAAACACTTTATCCAACTTAGTAAAACAAGCCCTAAGGCAAAATGAGTGTAAACACAGGCACAAAACAACTGATATTTGGACAAATACTTGACAATGTGAGTATCAAAATCTGCCAAGTGTCATTCTGAAAAGCCCATGACTTTCTAAAACAAGCTATGCTTTTTATCTTTGGTTTACCAAAGATTATATGCAGCAGCCAATATAGTATCAAAGCTTAAACCTCAAGTCATTGCAATCTCCTATCCATCAAAACATTTCCCATGGTTTTATTAGCAGTAACAATGAAGTCAATGGGAGAAGAATCTGGCCAAAACTGAAACAAAAAATCTCACATGCCATATTTTGCACAAAATGAGCAAAAGACTTGTGAGAAAGATAGTATCACCTAGCAGGGAACCACACATGTGGAATCTATATAATACCCATTCCCTCCCCAAGTAAAGGTTGATAAAAAACCATTAAAAAACCCCCCATGAAATGCAAGGGAACAAAACAAAACCACCCCTCCTGTTCACAGAAAAGCCAAGGATTAGATGGGCAGATACAAATAGGCTAAAACTCAGTATGTCTGCAACAGGTACCAGGGAGAGATTTAAAACTTTTCAATAAAGGGTTAGGGTTTTGAAAACCAGCTAGCTGGTGAGCTGTCAGCAAAACTCCAATCCCTGTCTTCTGAAAATCAATTCTGAAATCTCAAGGAGTGATTTGGAAAAGACACAATAAACTACTGCTGTCAAGCAGAAGGATGTTTTACACACCAAATTTAACAGCAGTGGAGAACCCTTCCCACTACATCTGTGCTTCTTTACCTGAGCCATGATTTACCAACAGCAGTGACAATTAACAGCATCGTGGTGCTGATCAGGAAATACCTAAAAACACGCTGAAAGGAGAAGTCGTTCCAGAAAGGTTCAAACCACCCCCTTATAGACTCTTCTGCCTCTCTCCATTTCTGCTCTAAAATCATGACTGGTAGCTAAACGTTTAATAGTGCTGGAAGACAAAATAAAACCTCAACGCTAAATGAGAAAAGGATCACCGCTGTGATTGTTGTTATCTGGAGAGGAGGACAACATGGAGCACTGACAGTAGCAGATCACCTTCTCTTCTGCCCAAACTGGAGAGCTAATGCCACACTGCCCATCCGTCTGGGTTCACTCTGGACCTCCCTTTGGTACAGCCAAATGTTGGTATTAAATGACCAGCACGTACCCACCATGGATATTCTTAAACATGTGTCTCCACTTGCTTAGAGTCTTGTTACCTTAACACACCCGAAAAGGAACGTGGCAGTTGTAAAGCAATTGTGCTGCTACATGCTGGGTGGGAATTTCCAGGTGAGAGGAAGGGAAGACAGCGGGCAGGGGAGGAGGAAATCTCTGCAGCTGTCCCAAGGTGAAACGTTCTGCTCCTCACCACAGCCCCGAATGGCACATGGTGTTAGCAGACAAAATGATGATAGACCACAGTGAAAAACAGCCCCCCTGAGCAAAACTCCATGGGAACTACAGTAGCAAGCAACAGGCCCAATATGGGAAAAGTTGAGCTTTTAATAACTTAATATCAAAGAAGTAATAATTACTGTTCTCTTATTCTTAAAGACGCAAAGGAAAAATAATCTAGGAAGCTTATAGGATAAAGTCGTGTTTTTGTGGAATAGGGGATAAAAAGGTGAATCCAAGAGCTAAAAAGCAGAATATTTAGAGCACTATCACTGCTAACAGCAAGTTATTCCTGTGAACCACGACCAAGTTCTAATCTATTCATGCTGCCTTTTTATAATATGTGACTTTCCCTGAGACATAACCTCCATTTTTCATCATCAGAAGACCAAACGATAATCTCTAGCTTTTAACTAGAGTTAACTCTCAAAGCCCTACTCCCAGCAAAATCAGATGCACAAGGATCAACTGCGCAAGTTAGAACAAGTTGTTTCTGCAGCTGTTCTGAAATAAAGAGATTCCTTCTCCACTGTAGATCCCCAATTAAACACAAGGTCTAACACCAAACTGCTTTAGAGCCAGATCTACGTGTAATGTCTTCGGTGCACCAAAGTCTTCCTTTTAAAGTCTTAACCAGAGTATCATTGCAAAATGACTCTGAACCCTTTTAAAATGTGTTTGTTTTTCCCTTCTGCACCCTTGGATGGCAGCATTCATAACTCCACACAGCCTGATGACACTCCCTTTTTAGAAGTTTATTTGAAGTAACTGTCATTTAATATTCCTCTTTCATTTAACAACAACAGCTTATGTAGAAAGACTACCTACAATTTATGTCACATTTCTTTGCCTAGTTACAGTCTGTGGAGAACCAAAAATGATGCATAAAAAGAGGCTGTAAAACTAGCAAGATACTGCCTGTCTTTTAGTGAGTATCCAGCCTTTAGGGAGGCAAGTGAGATGAAATATGAATAAGATCTTATATCACTATTCAACTGTATAGCCATTTGATAGGTCAAATTCCTTCAGACTATTCCTCCTGGATACAAGATCACAGAATCATACAATCGTTTAGGGTAGAAAAGACCTTTAAGGTCATCGAGGCCAACCATTAACCTAGCACTGCCAAGTCCACCACTAAACCATCTCCTTAAGCACCACGTCTACACATCTTTTATATACCTCCAGGGATGGCGACTTCACCACCTCCCTGGGCAGCCTGTTCCAATGCTTGACAACCCCTTCGATGAAAAAATATTTCCTAATATTCAATCTAAACCTCCCCTGGTGCAAATGGAGGTCATTCCCTCTCATCCTATCGCTTGTTACTTGGGAGAAGCGACTGACTCCCACCTCACTACAACCTCCTTTCATGTAGCTGTAGAGAGCGATAAGGTCTCCCCTGAGCCTCCTTTTCTCCAGACTAAACAACCCCAGTTTCCTCAGCTGCTCCTCATAAGACTTGTTCTCCAGACCCTTCACCAGCTTCTTTGCCCCTCTTTGGACACACTCCAGCTCCTCAGTGTCTTCCTTGTAGTGAGGGGCCCAAAACTGAACATTTGAGGTGCAACCTCACCGGTGCTGAGCACAGGGGGATGATCCCTTCCCTAGTCCTGCTGGCCACACTATTTCTGACATAAGCCAGGATGCTGTTGGCTGCCTTGGCCACCTCGGCACACCACCAGCTCATAATTCAACCAGCTGTCACTCAACACCCCCAGGTCCTTTTCCACCGGGCAGCTTTCCAGCTACTCTGCCCCAAGCCTGTAGCGTTGTCTGGGGTTGTTGTGACCCAAGTGCAGGACCCAGCCCTGAGCCTCACTGAACCTCGTACAATTTGCCTTGGCCCACTGATCCAGCCTGTCCAGATCCCTTTGTAGAGGCTTCCTACCCTTAAGCAGACCAACATTCCCAACCCAACTTGGTATCATCTGCAAACTTACTGAGGGTGCAACTCCATCCCCGTGTCCAGATCACTGATAAAGATATTAAACAGAACTGGCCCCAGTACTGAGCCCTGGGGAACACCACTTGTTACTGGCCACCAACTGGATTTAACTCCATTCACCATCACTCTTTGGGCCCAGCCCTTAGCCAGTTTTTTGCTCAGCAAAAAGTATACCCGTCCAAGCCACGAGCAGCCAGTTTCTCCAGAAGAATGCTGTGGGAAATGGTGTCAAAGGCTTTATTAAAGTCTTAGTAGACAACATCTACAGCCTTTCCCTCAGCCACTAAGTGGGCCACCTTGTCACAGAAGGAGATCAGGTTAGTGAAGCAGGACCTGCCTTTCATAAACCCCTGCTGACTGGGCCTGATCACCTGCTTATCCTGTACGTGCTGTGTAATGGCACTCAAGATGATCTGCTCCATAACCTTCCCCAGCACTGAGGTCAGGCCTGTAGTTCCCCAGATCCTCCTTCCGGCCCTTCCTGTAGATGGGCATCACATTTGCCAACCTCCAGTCACCTGGGACCTCCCCAGTTAGCCAGGACTGCTGATAAATGATGGCAAATGGCTTGGTGAGCACCTCTGCCAGCTCCCTCAGCACCCCTGGGTGGATCCCATCCAGTTCCATAGACTTGTGTGTGTCTCGGTGGTATAGCAGGTCACTAACCATTTCCCCTTGGATTATGGGGGCTTCATTCTGCTCCCTGTCCCCGTCTTCTATCTCAGGGGCCTGGGTACCCAGAGAACAACTGGTCTTACTTTTAAAGACTGAGGCAAAGAAGGCATTAAGTACCTCAGCCTTTTCCTCACCTTTGTCACTATGTTTCCCCCCCGCATCCAGCAAAGGACGGAGATTCTCCTTAGCCCTCCTTTTGTTGCTAATGTATTTATAAGAAACATTATTTATTGTCTTCTACGGCAGTAGCCAGGTTAAGTTTTAGTTGGGCTTCGGCCCTTCTCATTTTCTCCCTCCATAACCTCATGACATCTCTGTAGTCCTCCTGAGACGAATTGAATCAGCAGAAGATTTGCTTTCTTTTGTAACCACTCCAATGTTTGGTAGATTTAATTCCTTTCTATGAATGGGCGTGTGTGTCATCAACAGATGAGTGAGTATATAACACACTTATATAAAAGTGATTTAAACAACATTCACTGTCCTTTGAATCAGGAATTCTTCAGCTCAAATTCCTTAGGATCTAGGAAGCTAAAGACTGTCTCAGATACTGCTAAAATGCAGTGAAATAGCTGTGGACTTTGGGGATCCTACAAACAAGTTTTAATTTTCAGCAAAGTTTTGCAGTTGTAAGTCTCCTGGCCATTGCTGCCTGCCAGTCCCCACTCCACTGTGACGTCTAAGCTTGCGTGTTTATAGTATCCATAGCCAGAAGCTGCTTGATGGAGCTTATACTTGTCTAATTACAGCTTAGCAATTATAAGCAGAAATCCCAAGTATAAAATCAAGCATTTTGGTTAGCTCTAGAGTGTATCTTCTGAATACTGAATCAAGCAATAAAGTGCCTTACAGTCTCCTCCAACAAGTTCCTACTGTCACAAACGGTGCCACGTTTTGGATGAGACTGATGCCACCAGCAGCAGGCTCTGAAATACCAACTTGTAATTCCAAACTTTATTTACAAATTCAACTACACAGTTTATTCATAGCAAGAAGTGCTTTGAACTTCTAAATGGCCAAGCTGAACAAAATGGTGGAAGTTTCCCCTTTGAATTTCTAAAGAGTTTACAGGCTGCTGGGTTTAGAAATTGTGTTTCTTCATGAGAAGAGGAGGAGAGGCTGCCTGAGGACATTGTTTATTAAAGCCTTTTGTTCAATTTACAAATTGAAACAAATAATTGTGGAGACATTTGCAGCTATGGAAAAAACGTGTTTACAAAGTGGAATAAAATACAGACTAAATACATTTGGATTATACTAGATCAAAACATATGAGTTTCTAACATAGCATAAAGGGCGGTCAACACTGAGGACAGAAGGGAAGGCGCCACTGAGTCATGTTTTCTATAACAATCTGGTCACTTAAAAGATTTTGGATAGTTATACTCTCAGAGTCCTTAACATGCAAGAATCTTACAGCCACACTCAGCAGTGACCAGCCCTTGAGATCAGAGCCAATCCATCCTAGGGACACCCACCTGCTCCTAACAGACAACAGATGCTTCCTAGGAGGTAAAAAAGACCCCCGAGTTCCAGCTAATAATCCATAGGAATATTTCTTGGTAATGTTTTACTTGGGTTTTGGTTCAGCCTTCCTCATATGGTTTTACATGTCAAACTCTTAACTGCATTCAGAAACTGAAAAGCCCTGTCAGACCATCCCACCTCTCCCTCCTAAAAACGTGGTCTTGCTCTCCACAAAAACACTTGTCTCACCTTAAACGTCTTGCGTGGTGAGGTTACCACCACTTGCAAGATTATTCTGTAGTTTAACACAATTTGGCAATCAGAATTATTTCTTCAGCGTCCAGAATATATATTCCCCAAAACGTCAGGGTCTGTCTGAGCTGATATCTCAGTTCAACGTCTTCAAAAAAATCACAGCCTGCCTTGACTGACAAACCATAAAATTCCCGATAATTTTATAAAGGTCCTCACATTTGGCATGGAGTGAGGCAATTGTATCAGAAATAAATCTAGAAGAGCCCCACCAAGGCAGTGGAATTTGATCAGTGGAAAAATGGCATAAGAGGGATGAAGCGCTGTTCCTAAATGTTAGCTCTAAAAGGCTTATGTAAACAACAATTTCCTATAATGTCTTAATTAATAGCACAATGACAGAACGAAGCTCTGTCTGTAACACGAACTGGAATTTCCAATGAAAGACATCTATCACCATTAAAAAATATGAGGAACAGGATTAATCAACCAAATACTTCTACTAGTTTACAGACTACACACAAAGGAAAACAGCCATTGCTGTGAACTGAATACGATGACTAAGGATCACTTTTGTAGCACAGAAGTATTTTCTTAACATCAGTAAAATATGTTAACTAATATTATATTTAGTTAGCTGAACTCCTCCAGGGATTAAAGGCCCACTGTGCCTAACAAAACTTTGTCTTGAAACAGACGAGCAAATGTTATTTTAGTACAGAGTATTTGATAGCTAATCATGCTATAAAACTATAAAATAAAGTTGTGTTTATTGGTACAATTAATCCCTCCATAGCCCACAGGGCTACATAAGAAAATGGGGGGATGAAGGAGTTCAGACCAAGGGGGGTGGGGTGAGAAAAGAGGGATTATTTGCAATAGGGAAAAACTGGGATTGAAGCAGTGGATGTGACTCACAGGGAACTATTATTATTATTATTCCAGTTGCAACCAAGAACACCATCTCCATCTGGGAGTGCCAGAGAGAGAAAAAAGGCAAATGCTTTACACAGAAGGAAATTCACCCCCAACCAGAGCTGAACGTGTGCTTGAAGATTTATAGAAGTCCACAAAGCACTAACACACCAGTACCCAGCAAGGTCACAGCACAGAAGAGCACCCCCACCCAATTCCAATAAATATATTCCCTAAGATAATGCAAAACACAATTCTTTCCCACCGTCTGAATTTGTTAAAAGGTTTTTCCAGCTAAGAATAATCTGGAGTAAAGCATAAGAGAAAAAAACATTCTGTGATGGAAGAAACATATGCTTGAAATCTAGCTAGCATGTTAATTGTGGTTAATATGTGAATCAAATTAGGAATGTAAACAACACTAACACTCGGAGCCTATGCAGTGACTTCCTATTTTCGTTTTTACAGCTTTGGCATTAATAACCAGCAATTGCTTACAGTTGCCAAAGGCTTCTCCTGCACTTCAAATATAGGTTACCGTATCCTAATGGATAGCAAATGTTTATAAGCCAAAATGTCTAGTGCCTTCATCTTGAATAAAAAAAAAAATAAAATCACCTGAGGACAATAAGAAAACTGCAAGTTTGGATAAAATACAATTTTATACCACTTTGCACTAGTCTAACCAACCTCTATGTAGGACACGATGATGGAGAATAAAGTCAGGAGTTTACTGTGAGTACCTTAAGAATGCCTTTGGGATGTACATTTTATGCACAAACAGCTGTAAGTCTCCAGTGATTTACGCACTGATCCACAGAACTGAAAAATGACCTTTGGGTGCAATGAACTATTCCCAAAGTCTAAAGAAATTTGGCTTACGGATACCTGTCTGGTTCTTCTAAAGCGAGTCAGCACCAAAGCTGGCAGCAAGGCCACTGCTCCAGGTTAGATTGCATTTCATCCCTTAGCCCCTTCCATCTCCACCAGGAAGACAACGGGCAGCTCCTTCCATAGATTTTGCAGCAAATGTGATTTGCATTTCTGAGGGTGATTAACTGTATTATAAATAATTTTCTCATATCTAAGGAGTGCCCACAGTTGTGATGACAAAAAGGAGAAATTAATGATAAACAGCCTCTGGTGTGTTTTTGTATTCCTTATCTTAAATTCCAAGCTGGATTAAATACATGAGAACTCTGCTAACCTCACCTCATGTCACCGTATGGGATTTGGGATCACTACTTACTATTCCCACAGCACAACCACCTGAAAGTCGCAGTCCAAGCAAATGTTTTAGACATTTTATTAACACAGAACAAAAAGCAGCCAGCCTCCAAACACCCCACTACGAGACCGGAAAGAGAAGCTACAGGCGGCAAAAATAACACACAGACCTGCCAAAAACGTAAGGTAACAGTGAGGTGGCAACGACGATTAGTCTGGCAAGCGACAGTCACACATGTTTCAGGAACAGCACCGTCCTCAGATAATTGCTAGATTGGCCACGGGCTCAGGTTAATATTTGTATTAAGGAAAAGCCATCAGCCTCAATCAGGACTAGACCAACGTTGTGCTAGGTACTGTGCAAACAAGTAGTGAAATAAAAGCTCTTCTCAGGAGAACCTTCTTCTAAATTACTGTAAGCATTTGTATTATTATTACAAGTAATAGAAATTACAAACAGTATTCCCAGCACAGCACCTCTGAACAGTCCTCAGCGTTGATGGTGATACTAGTCTGCTGACAAAGCTGGTGCTAGCAACAATTAATACGCAGGAAGAATTGGTAGGCTGTGATTTTTCTAAAATAAATCATTCTTTGACGGAGTCATAGCATTATTTCAAAAGATAAAAAATAAACTTGTGGGATGGAAATAAACACAGCATTTTAAATGAACCTAATAACATGAAAGTAATGAGTTTGGAAAACAGATGTGGACAAAGGAAAGCAAAGGCTACAATACACTCCACGCAATCTGGGAAGGAATGATAAAAAAATTTACAAGCTGTTTTGAGTCCTGAATAAAAGGGGTAATCAAGCCAGGCTGAGTTATAAGCGGGAAGGGTCCAGCATCCTGCAGCAGAGACTAAGCAGAACACCTCACCCTCTGTACTGTATGTCGAGGCTTTCCCGTGCTGCTGGAACCCCAGCCTAATTCTTGGTTCGGCAGTTCGTAATTCACATCATGTACTGTAAAGCCTTGTCACCCTTTCTTTTCCCCATGTTTGTTTGATCTTTTGTGTTCTGCCGGGGCAGCAAACTGCTTGTGGGCTTCTGTCACTGATAAACGTTGGGGCAAGAGGTGAAATAGTAAGGGAAAAAAAAAAAATCAAATCAAAAGGTAATGTAATATCCTAAAGAAAGATACCTCATTGCAAGACAAAGTACCCACAGAGATTATTTCCATGATGCCCACTTGCTTCTCCTGTTAATCATGATTTATGATAACATCTATGCAAGTGACCCATCGGTTAGCGAAACCATGTTACTCTGTACAAAGTGGCTTCTCAAAATGGCACTGTGAGAAAGCTCTCCTCTGCAGTTGTTTTACTTTGCCTCTGAAAGCTTTCAAATTGAACTGCTAAAGTTCAGCCAGCATCTAATTTTAACCGTGAGTTCCAGGAGAGAGTAAAGCTGGTGGGAAGATTACAGAGTTCCTTCAAGCTCTGACCTACAACAGGAAGAGAGTTGTCAGCCTTCATGTCTCTCACTCTAAATCCCAAGGGAAACAACACTGGCAGAATGTTTTATAACACATTCCCACTGTAAAATTTTGTATTTGAGAAATATGATGCTTGCTCACTCCTTCTCCTAGACCTTTGGTGTGTCAGTAAAAACAGATGACCTTAAATGAGTAATTTTAGTTTTGCCTTTACACCGCAGTTCGATACTCAGGGTTCACAGGGTTCTGTTTACAAAATCACAGAGAACTGGTATTATACAAGAGCAACACACGAACCCACACCTTTAAAATATTAGCAGGGAGCTGGCAGCTTGTAGCAATGTAATAATGCCTTTTTTCTGCCTTCTCAGGTTAACTATATAACTCAAGAAATACCCACACAGAAGGCTGCAATCTGTGATTTTCATAAAGAAGGCTAAAAGGCTTCTGTCAAAGGGCCAAAAAGCAGCATCTGTTAAAGAGCTCAGGACAGAAAAATTAAAAATAAAATAATTGGATTATCATCTCTGAGCTAATAAAATCAGATACATTTTTTTTTTTTCTTCAAGTCATGGAGTTTAGACAACACAGTGGTACAACTCAGGTTCCACATTGCTACTAACTGCCCAAAGGATCACAATTTCAGGTGTTGCAAAACATCAGGAAGCAAAACAGGAACACAGCAGAAAAACTGAATACGGTCTCATCCTGCCAGCAGAGAGCAACTTTCCTGACAGTAATGAAGGTGTGGTGACAAATAACCAATAACTGGACAGGATATGAATAATAAATATGGGAAAACTGTTATTCCAGTAATAGATCTTCAAGTACACGGGTAGCTGAAGGAATTCAGTCACCCTGGAACAGCTTAAAAGCTGTTTTTTCCCCTCATTCTCATTTCTCAGCTCTTCAGCCTCTGGGAATGATCACTCAGTAGCTGAAGCCCAACGAGCCAGAAGCAGAGGAACCTCTGCAGCTTTGAGCAAACCCATGTCCCACCAGTGACTGTCAGGGCACTCGTGGCGTGTGCACGGCCACTGTGGGAGCAACGGCAAGAGCGGCTCCCTGAACTTTCTCCTCTCCTCTATCCCTTCGGATAATGAAAAACAGAAACACCATTCCGGGACTCAGAAGCATTTTGAGTGATCCAACAGTTGTTACAGACCTCACGTTATCTGCTGGTGACCCTCAACTGAGACGTCTGTTAGTCAGGGATGATGATTTTTGCGCTCATGAATAATTAGTTTTGCTGGTTTTAAGAAAAAAAAAAACAACTTATCTTTTAATCAGAATCTAAATGAAAAATGCTAAAAGCTATTCCCCTAACATCTGCCAGTTTAGCATAGATTTAGAAATAAAAATCAAGAGGTATAGTCTCATCTCAGGGAATTATGCGTTCAAATCCTCATGTATGGAGATGAGAATGTAAGTGTTAACATTTAGAGTCTTCTGCTGCATATCCGAGGCATTAGGATGGCTTAATGAGTCACTGTCTGAAACCAGTAACAAGTTAAAGTTCCTCTCTCACATACACACACATTTAATTTTGTGTATAATTACTCAGTTCTGAGTAATGACAATTTCTTAGATTTTTCCCATCAATCGTACCAGTTACTAATGTACAACATGTTACTAATACACAGTGCTCTCTCCAAGAAAGGCAGGAGTTATTAGTGTTCCGAGTGTTAAACGTAACCATGCATTTTATCCTCCCCTCATCTCTCTGTAAAAATATTTTTGAAGTGAACTTAGTGGCTGTGAAAAGCAGATTTTTCTAACCAGGGGATCCATTTCTAAGAATGAGAAAGCAGTTTGACAGCCATGGTACAAAGGATCAGCATTTAGTTATACAGTCAAATAAAGCACGGCCAAAGGACAACTCTGTCTTGAAGGAGCGATTGGAAAGCAATCATTTTTCCTTTGCATTTAATACAAAACATAGCATTTCAGAAAAATAAAAGCCACTCTGTCATATTATTCTACTTAACGCCTGGTGGGTTTCCACAGAGCTGGCTGCAAGGTAGAAAGAAAGAAATGCGGACAACGGAGATACTGAAGAATTACACCATCTGCTAGGTCAGGAGTCCATTTCATTTTGACCTTTTCCTAACACAAAATAGCAACGAGAACTAAACTAAACCCGCACCAAAGTGCCACACTGATTCAGCCAAAGCACCTGGGTAATGTAAACACGTAAATAGTATTGCTGGGCTTACTGGGATGTCCCAACTTCTCCAAATTTTGATCCGCTAGCCAAACCCAAAACCGAGCGGTGCACGTAGCTCAACAGGAGTTCCTCAGAAAGCCAGGCTCGCCGACTTCAGGGAGGTGGAGAGGGAAAGGAAACAGAGCCTGTCTCACGACACACGATTTGAGGCTTCGCTGGAGAACACACAGTAAATTCCTAAACTGGTAGGATTTACAGAAACTTGGTACACATTACTAGGATTAATTAAACATGCTGTTTTCCCTCATGATTGTTATTAAAAAAAAGCAGCAAGATTGTCACGTGAAGGAAATACTTAGGGATGAGAATTTGTAGGGCTATTTTGAGAAGAAATTCTTTCAGTGGATAAACCAATGCCACTTTGAGGGCAGGAGCAGAGCTCAGGTGCCTGTCCGTCCCCAGCAGCCTCTCCCAAGGCCTCTCGATGGCTTCCCTGGCCCTGCGCAGGCACGAAGCCTGGCAGACACCTCGCCTGCGGGCCGTGCCCCGCTCCCGCATCCTGCCATCTGAGAGCCTGTTAGAGACAAGGCGGGTGGGAGCGGAAGATGAGGCCTGGAGAAACGAGCCGACTGGCACCGGCCCCACCGCGGCACGGGACCTGGAGGAGACGCCGCCTCTTCCAACCCAGGGTCTCCCAGCCCGGCCATGCCGCTGAGCCACCCACGCTTCCCCCCTCGCAGGACGGTTCTCTGCCTATTTAATGCAGATCTTGGTGGGAAAACATCCCTGTGCTCCTCACGTGCTTTACTGAGGGGTAGAGCTCGCACAAGGCCCGCAGGAAGGCAAGAGAACGAGCTTCCTGGGAGGAGGGTGCGATCTCCCCTCCCTCTACCACCAGCGAGCTCTCCCCTGCAGAATGGCCGCCCTCGCCCCGCGGAGCCGATACCGCTCACCGCGGCAACGGGACCGAGCGACCGCTCGATTCCCATGCTTTTTTTATTTATCCATTTCTATTTTAATAAGCAGCCTGTTCCCTTGGCCCCGGCATGCCTCCCTCCCCTCCGGAGCCCTGGGTTATGTGAAAATGCATGTGCCAAGCGGCGGAGGCGTGGTGGAGCTCCTGGCTCGCCGTGACATGCTCCTGACGTACTGTGTGGTCAAGGAGCCGGGACTGGGGGGCCTGAATGAGGGCCAAGCCTTGCACTTCAGCTTCCTGACCTGGCAGCCATTCAGAGAGACCCTGCTAAGTGCTATTTCCTAAATACACTAGCTTTTCATAACAATCTTACCACATTGCTTTCCTTTACAAGCTCTCTTAAAAGAAAACTGGACTCCTTCTGGTTAATCTACACAGACTGCATTTGGAAGCCATCAGAAACTGAACTCTAAACAAAACGTTATTAATGTGTTGTAATCTGCCCTCAATGTTCCAGATGAAAAGAAAATGTTTTATAGTTTTGGAGTATACATTTTAATTGCCTTTTAAGAGTGCATATACTTTTAGTGCTCTCTGTTATAAAACTGCAGTATCTGTTTCTTGATAACTGTTGAATGATCTCAGCTATTTTTATTAGGTTTTCTCCCCCACCCTGGTCCCCTTCCTTAAGCTACCACCACTGTAAGGCTTTTTCAGACCATTCTTGATATTAGGCTGGCAAACGGTTTCAGTCTAAGATAAACTCCATTATAAACAACTTCTTTACAACATCCCCTCGCTATAAAAACACTCGGATCCAGAAAATTAGTTCTTTAAATGAACTTAGAATCCAGCTACTTTCGGTAAAAATCTGATCTAAATAAGGGCTAAACCGAATTTCCCAGATTTTTGGCCCTTCTCTGCTCAGTTTGCTCTCAGTGCCTCGTTCCTGTCGTGGCTGGAAACGCTTGGCTCGGGGAGGGACACAGGAACTCGGAGCGGAGCCGCGCTGGCAAACCTCGTGGCAGCTATTGAAGCTGTCACGGCTGCCCCCGTCCCGCCGCGGCTGCCCGAGCTGGCAGAAGGCGCCTGGCAGCATCCCAGCCCAACCACCCAGAGAACCGCGGGTTCACGGTAAGATCCCGCCTGAGCCGTAAGCCCCGAATTTCCTCGCGATGCAATTCCCCTCTGGAAGTGAGGAACAGAGTCTACGAGGTTTTATCGTGCTGAATCACCTTCTCTTGAAGCAGACGTTGCCTTGTGCGATAAGGTCTTTTAGAACTTGTGGGATAAAGGGGATGGGGATCACAAAGTCACCTGGCACGCTTTCTGGGTATCTCTTTACTACAAAAGTGCTTGATAAAATAAATAGAAATCCAGGGTCATAAAACTAACATTGGGTTTTGTTGTTCATTAAGGTGCAGTTTCAACAGACGACAGGAACCCTTAAAAATACTATGTTTCAGGAAAAATCTGGCATCTGGACATCACTGCTATTGTATTTGTATCAACAAATGTGCTAGAAAAGAATGGCTCTAGTCTCCAGTTTTGGATGTGCATTCCTTAAAATACCAAAGCCTGTTTTACTAGTATTTGGTTCTTACACACCTTCACTATTAGTCTCTTTTTTAAACTTTCTCAAACCCCCCAACATTAACTCCTCCTGTGGTGTCTTTAACACCTCCCTAATACCTTTTTGACTTGCAAGATATTATTACTTGACACAACGCAGGCCAGGATATTTCTCAGTGGGAACTGCATTCAGTGCCTGGAGAACAACCACTCTGCAAAGTTCTCCTCTAATGCAATTAATATATTTCAAATAGCAAAGTCCCTCTCTCACGTTACATTGGGATTCACATAATGCAAGTGAACTGTGGTTTATCGTTGCTCTTTTAGTTCTTTTTATCTTCAAAATTATCAGCGCTTGTAATTTTTTTATGTTGTTTTTAAAAATATTTTTCAGTATGCAGATGTGCTTGTGAAGATTAATGGACTGGGAACACTGAAATCTTGTATTAATCAACTACAGGGAAGGCAACTGCTAAGTAAAATTTTCCATAATGCTGCACACATGAGTTTAACCAGCATCTCTGCAGACTGCAGAGTGAGCCTCCCTCATCTCAGAGGATCTCTTCTGGGCCTTCTCCGAGGCAATTTTAATTTAAGTTTTGCAATGATACCAGTCATGGATGACTCTTGCTGCTAAGCTGTTCTCTGAACACTAAACAAGCCACATCATGGCTTGTGTTTATCACGGTCCCTGTTATTGCAAACAGCTGATTTGTTCCCTGTGCCAGTCATCTTTTGGCACTGTGATGGCAACAGTCATCCCTGTTGGAGGTTCATCTCTCCGAAGGGCAGCTAAACACTGGGACATCAGGCCAAGGGCTGCAGAGCCACAAGAAGTCCAACCCCCCGAGAATCAGCACAGTTATCCTCAAGATCATTTTCCAGCCCCACTACCTGGCAGAGAGAGTCCCATCACAAATGCTTTAAATAAAGATTATATGGAGAGACATTTCCTTTCTGTAACAGGATCATGCAAAAAACCACCCTACCCCAAAACACTGACCGAAAGCCAGCGTGCGTGCACACATTTAATTAATGGCTAGGTTAATTACACCAATTTCATTACTAATTGGATCAGTTTAAACCTGCTACATTGAAAGTAACTTGGCAGACAAAAACGTTACCATAATTACAAAACCAACTGGTTTCTTAAGTAATCCTACCAATTAAGTAATTCCACCACGTGTAAAGCAAACCCAACCTTGGCCATTTGTGTAGTTTTGACTCATTTTCAGCAACGTGCTGTTTCTCAGTGCTGATGTCTACAAAATCCAGCACCATTACTCACGGCAATCGTTTCTGAGGGTGGATCCATTCATGCTGGTGGAAATAACAGAATGGAATTTGCCGAACTGATGGGAAAACAAGTTCTGTGAAAAGGCCCTGATAAAAGGAAAACTTACCTAAGCTTTCAAATGCTGCTTCTGCTATAAACCTTTGAGGTTTGAAAAGTCTGATTAGAGTTTAAAGAATACCACCCTGCTTCAAACCTTTCTACTTGGGATTGCTATAAAAAAGCAGCACTTTCCTCCAGCAGCACAAGTCTCCAAATAGCTCTGAATTTGCCAAAACCAGAAAGAGTTGGACATCTCACAAGAAAATCTTGTTTTCACTGATCATATTAAATCAGTTTGTGAAGGCAAACTGTGGTGAATGAAAAAGCTGCTGGCCTATGATCAGCTCTCCTCTCACCAACAGGTACTACTCAGGTCAAGTGAAATTACAAGGAATAAATGCAAATAAATTTTATGATTCTAATGCATAAAAAGGCAAAGAACATTTTATTTTCTATTTTTAGCTTCCTAAAATAAATAGAAATTCTAGAATTCTTTAGAAAATTAAAAACCACAAATAAATGCCTGTTTTTCATGGTTAACATTTTTTATTCAAGACCTTTAGAGTAAGTATTTCTAAGAATGTGCTCCTGACAAGTTGCATGTTAATATTGATTGAATAGTTCCTACAGGCAGCAAAAGTCCTCAAAGTTTTCTTCTAGAAAGAAATTACAGAGCGTTATGTGAAACAAAGAAAACCACAGAAATTATATTTAGCCGATTTCTATATGACACCATTTCATCTCTAGGGTGTTACTGTCATCATGTCTGTAATGAGAGATTTCATGTGAAATTCTGGAAGTCAAATAATGTTCCACCTATCTCTACATCCAATACAAATCAGTACTAAGAGGCTATCCTTCCCTGTGTATGCTAATGCTGAACATTATCTGCTGAAAGAAGCAGATAAATTAAAAACTACTGCCGTTTGTAAAAGAGCACTGCTTGGGAAATAACCTTTTGAGCCACTGGAAAAATTCTGAGTTCAATCAACTTTATTTCCAGGACAAAAGCAATTAGATTTTTCCCATCAGAAATCAGATGAAGAAGTAAATTAAGATTTGCCAGTGATGGGAATTCTTAGCTTGTGGCATAAATAGAATTCCCTTATTATTTTTGGTTATGGCCATCTATGTAAACCTCCATTCCAAACACAATTTGTGAGAGAGAAAGCTGTATTACAGAGTTATCATAGATCCTACATTTAAAATGAATTTTCCCCCTTCTTTTTAAGCAAAAACTACTTTAATTAAGCTTAAAACAACAAACAATCAACCCACAAGAACCAACAGACTTGGCTGCTGCTCCATTCACCCAAGACTACAACTGTACTGAGGAATCTGATTTAAACAAAACCCAAACCATTTACATCCCTGGCTACAGCTATTTTTGAGTGTGCATCAACCATTCCTGAGAAATCAAAACACAGATAAAAATGCAACTTTTGAAGTGGTTCTTGTACACTCAAGGAAAGCATTTTATAATGCACAATATTAATTAAAATTAAATAAATTGAAAATTATTCTGCTTGTTATAATGCATCTGGAGTATCAACAGTGGCTCCTGTAGCAACAGCCTCAGTGAAAAATAGTTCAAAATCTATTCTTTTTTTCTTAAATAATGGGCATTTTTGTGAAAGGTTTTATCTTTTGACTTCCAGGATTGATTTAAAACACTCTTTACAGGAAATAGCCCGAGAGTGTCCGTAACAGGGTGATCGTCTCGTGGTCTCCTGCAGCAGCTACAGCACATCAGATTAGAACGAGGGACAGTGTCTCCTTTCCCTAATGGCAAATACGACTCATGTGCTACCAGAAATACACTTTTCTTTCCCAAGTATAGCTCTGACTGATGAATTTTTACTGAGAACCTCTTCTCACTTTGACTCATACACCATGAACTTTCTTCTCTTCTTTCTATGTGATTTAATCTGAATTCTTTTAAGGTTAAAGCGAAGATTAATTCCCAATAAACCCACACGATGCAACAAAAAGAAAGAAGGTGGGAACTATAGTTCAGACAGACCTCTGCAATGGCAACTAACTCCTGCCCTGCTCCTTTCCTGCACTCCCTTGCTGATCCAGGAATAAATCTACCAAACAGAGGAGGAGAGAGAAAGAGAAGATGAATTAGATAAATCCACAGATGAGAAAAATTAAGACAGGGAATAATTTCTGAATACAGTATTGGCTGCCTAAAGTCTGATCCAAGACTGTTTCTTAATTGGTGTTTTAGAAAATACTTGAAAAGCAAGGCTGCTGAACTGAACCTGTCTCTTGCAGATATACCATGTTGCTCTCACTTATCCATGGATCATTCCTGTTCACTAATTCTTGGCAGCTGAAAATACATACAGACTGTCTGAAGACAAGTTCTAAAACATTAGATTCCCTCTGCCAACAGCTAGGTGATCATCTCATCTGCAGTACCTAGTGGGTCAGCTAACTTTCTTTTCTGTTTTACTACCAATGATATTTTCTTGATGGGTATTCCAGGTACTACAGGCATTTCTATCTAGGTTGTAAACCTGGGTCCCTTAAATCAGCAAAGCACTATTTCAGTCATCTCACTATAGCATAAGGTGAGTCTATTCAATACAGAAAAAAAGCAAGGACAGTAGATGTAATAAATAAAGGATTTCTTCTGGCCAGAAGCCAAATACTGTTGCTTAAAATTAAATACTGTCATGCAAAAGACTAACTGGGGCATCCCTACTTCCTCTCAACGGCGTGGCTAAGAACTAGGCAAAAAGCAGATGACTGGGGGAACACAGAGCAAGAACCAGACTCCTTCCCACAACTGGGAGAAGAAACTCTCGACTGCCTCCCATACACACGACAGGTAACCTCCGAAGGAGACAAAGTCCAAGCATTTGCCCTCAGAATCCAGGTTTTGGTTCCTCCTTCTGCAGCGTTAATTCCTGTAGGCTCAGTGGTCCCCAACAAGAAGTCAAGAGTGTTATGGAAAGTGGGTGCTGCCTGGGTACGGAGAGAGACGTTCCCCCTTGAGCCACAACCATGGAAAACTTTGAGTGTTTGACTATAAAGCCCTTGTGTTGGGCTCTGCGTTGAGCACGGAGCCGGCCCAGCCCAGAGCTCAGGGCGATGAGAGCGCAGGAGCCGAGAGGCGCTGCCCCCACCAGCGCTTTCCATGGGCCTGCGGCACACAAATACTCCTTTTCAAAATAGCTACAATTTAAAAGGTCATGTTGTAAAGTCATTCGATTAGAATAGTAATAAAAGAGTAAACATTAACTCACAATTTTTCCTTAGGTCTTTCTTATTTCCAGTTGGTATCATTTCTCCCAGACTAAGTTGCACCTTATGAATCTGCAAGTTTATCTTGATTAAAAATCTTTAACTTCTCAGTTTTCAGTGCAAGAAAACTAATGTCCTTCCATTCAAAAATACCCACTCCTTGCTCCCATAACTCCCACAGTATCTTGACTGCAGCAATTACGTATTATCCATATTATTTGTCATTACTGAGACAGAAGTACACTGAAACATGGTAAAACTGTCACAATAAAGAAAATGAACTTTTACATGCTTTAATACTATGCGAAGAAGACAAAAGATAAAACTGCTGGTATAGTCTGGTAAACTATCTAGCTGGTGGGCTCTTGCAAACATTCTGCAGAGTCTTGATTGCTTAAGTTTCAATCATTATTACTCAATAAGGTTTTCAGAAAATGCAAACAATAACCACTTTCTTAAAAAAGAAACTGAGATAAACTTATGCACAAAAAACCCACCGGGCACATCAGAGAGAGCTGTAAATTGGCCCTGCTCCACGTGAATTAATGCAAAGGCATTGATTTGTTCTGGGTTAATGATAAAGACTCCCTGGTTAATTTTAGGAAAAGAACTTTCATTTTCTGACTGGCAACCAGAGCTATATATTACACAACCAGAAAGCCAAAGTTTGGCTTTGCAAGTGACAAATCAAAGCCAATCCCCCTCTGTAGGATGAGAGAAGGGAAAACAACCCTGGAATGGCCAACAGCAGTTTGTGAAAATGAAACGTAATTTCTGTCTGCACATCCCCTGCCACCTACCCACCCCAGACCAGCCCCACGAGGATGCCAAAGGAGAAACAATCTTGCAGGCCTCAGGGGGGTTTAGCGAAAAGTTTGCTAAATGATTTGATTGAAGCCAGTGTTGAAGACAGTTTGAGCTCATCTGAGAAGTGAAAATCAGACCAACTCCAGGGACCATCTAGATCCTGCACAGACACGAGCTTTTTTCATAGCAACAGGAAATACAAAACGAAGGGAAATTCAAATAAAAACACAGCAATACTGTCAAGAAGACAGCAGCAAGATAAGGGAGATCAAACAACAAATTGCTTGTTGTGTTCTTGTTCCTTATCTCAAAGAAATCCTGGAGGATAATGAATGTCCACTACAAGTGCCACAGCATCCATCCCAGTGCTGGCAAAGCAGCTCCCTTTGCCCTACGTCCTACAGCACATGGATACAACTGTTTAATCGTGTTTATTGGCCCGGAATAGTACGTCTAAGCAGTAACTGTAATATTTGGCACTTAGTTCTCTGTATTCAAAGAGTTAAGCTATGTCCTATAAAGATAAAAATCTCCACTTTTATTATTTTGTAAGGCTGCCTAACAAATGAGGATCCAGCTGTAATTGTAACATTCCAAGCTCTGAAGGCGCCAAGTTTTACTAACTATAATTTAACTGGTCCAGTTGATGCAGTCCAAATTCTTGTTTGGATAATCAGCCTTTGTTTAAATATGTACAAAAAAAAAAGCATAGGCCAGCATTAGCCTCTAGGCATGTCATGTGAGCTTATTACCCCGAAGCTTGCAGTAGCAGACACTCATGCACAAGAGGAGGATTATTTTGCTAGTATTACTGTTACGGTAACATATAATCAGACCTTCTCCCCCCCAGCCCCCACCCTTTTCTTTTCCTTTTTTTTTTTTTCCCCCCTTCACAATTCACAAGTCTTCTTTCCAAGTTCAAATAAAGTTTAAAGGTGAAAAGGTCAAGAAAGTTTCATGACTGGCTGTTGAAAGAGGGAGAAATAACCAGGGTCTCCAAGTTTGCATATACTAAAGGCTCAACAATTTTGTATTTTGCTGCAATTCATAACTGTACAAATCCCTTTTGTTGGATCTGTTTGGACTGAAATTAAACACTTCTTAATAATTTATAACTTAATATAATTAGAAAATAATAATAACTGTCAAGCAACTACATTCAATACATAAAGCAACTTGAGTGGCTCATTAGCTTATTTGTCAAAGCAACAATTTCTATATATTTTAGCTTATTTCTACTGGGAAGAGCAGTTAAAGAGCCACCCAGCTTGCCTGGAAATCATTTCTCCACCAGCTGGGAGCAATTCCCAAATTGCTGCACCTCACCCACATCCAAGTGATGCTGGCTCATTTTAAAAGCAGCTTAAGTCTGACTTCAGGAGGTGCCTTAACAGAAATGGAGGAAGGATGGCCAAAGCATTACGCTGCTACACAGACAAAAAAATGCATCCCACAGCAATATGCTGCACATCATTGGCTCTACATTTTACATCCGAATGGAAGTGTATCAATGTTTGGTCAACAAACTGACCGTCAAAATGAGTCATTTAGGAAACAGAAAATTCTTAATTCTTTATATATGTCGGTAAGGGACCTTAGCTCAGTAAACCATGAGGGCCAGGCACAAAGCTGCTTTCCCCATAGTTTAATGCCATCAGAGGAAACACTCGTATGTTTTTTTTTCTGTGGAGTAAAACTGACTTCTAAAATGTCAGAGGCCATGGATCTTCTTGGAAAGCAGCGAGTGAGGCTGTCTGCGCTGGGAGGTCTGGATGGATGGATGGATAGATTGATATCAAAGTATTCAAATATTCTCCAAATAGGTATGGTTCTCCTAAATCATTAATATTGTTGCAAGAAATCTTATACATTAAGGTGGAACAAAGCAAATTACGACTGCGTATGTTGAGCCAGAACCTCAACTGATTAAAATCTATGTAATCTTACTTCAATCATGTCAATATTCATCAGCCTGAATATCTAGTCTATTCAAGATAAAAGTAGCCATATAAATGTTCATTATAACTGATAAACTAAAAGCTGTGATCCTCTGACATCAGAGATCACTGAGCACCAGACAGTCCATCTTTTTTTATCGCTCTTCTCTTCTTGTGAGTACCTATGCCAATTCTATTTTTGTTGCATATTAATTTATGATGTTAAAAAATGTCAAATTTAAGTATACACAGCAAGGAAGTCCAGATTAAAAATTAGTCTCGTCTCAACTCAGCCAGTCTGTCCAGATCCTGAACTAGTGTAAACTGATTTGAAGTCAGTGGTGCCAGAACAACTTGCATTAGTCAGGGATCTGCTCTTGTTTTCATCTATTTACCTGATATATTTTCTAATTTACTTACTGAATAAGTCTCTTGTCTTTTCATTCCTTTCAACTCCTCCTCGTCTTGATTTTGTTTCTTCTGCCTGTAAACTGAAAACTAAACACATCTATTTGCAGAGAGCCATCCTCCCCTGCCCTGCAGCTCCCTGCATCACTTCTTTTTCTCTCACCCAACTCTTCCCCTCCTAACCCTGCCCTGTTTTGTTCCTGTGCTTTGCTTATATTTATTATCCATCTTTCTCTAATATTTCAAGGAAAGAGAGAAGGGCTTCAAATGTTGCATGCTATTTAACAAGCACAACAGTTCTCAAAAATTTTTTTGTATATCTTGACGCTGAAGAGCTACCCAAATTCCTAATGTATGAATAGGCTGGGGGGTCCTTTAAAGTGACCATGTAAATGAGAAAGGCAGTAGGAGAAATGTTTATTTCTTTGTTTTCTTTTTTTTAAAAAAAGTCTCCCATATTTCTCCTAGAAATCAAATGGTGCCTACAGAGGAACCAGAAGATGTCATTCTGGCTAATTGGAATAGGTCCTTATAATTAATCATTTTTTAATTCTTTAATCACTAGTTAAATGTGAAAGGATTCCTTTTTTTAAGTGAATCTTCTAAAACACATGGAAAAAAGATATAAATTGATAAAATTGATCTGTAACATAGTTTTACTTGAGGAAGGATTACAGGGTTGGATCTTGACATTATATACCTAAAACCATTTCTTGTTCCACTACCTTTATAGTTCCAAAAAAAATGTACATTTTGGAGACAGAGGCCTTTATCCTCTTAAGTGCTGTGGATTTCATGCCAATCTCCCAATATAAAGCAGACTTCAGACTTACACCCAAGAGAAATGGTCTCGGAAAGATTAGATTTTCCACCACAAAATAAAACCCTTGTGTGGTGAACCATACCAGCGCCAACACTACCTTCCTCCTAAGTGCTTGTTCAACATGGGGAAACACACCCATCCTATGTCCTCTCTTCCAAAGTGGAAGTGGTTTTATCATTCCTCTGCTGTTGTGCCAGCCAGTTTTTCCATGTGTAAAATTTCCAGAATTGTCACATGTACCTGAAAATCTATAGATTTATCTATTTTTTCTTATTCTATACCATTTTGCAATATAGAAAATGGCATACATTGCTCTTAATATTAGTGTACAGAATTCATTCTCATTTGTGATGTAACATAGATAAAACCAGTATGAATGACACACGATGAACAAAACTGGATGAAAAATTCTCTTAAATCAGGAAGATATTTCTGAGAGTTGCCCAAAGACGTGCACCTCTAATAGGAATAGTATATTACAGGGAATTAATTTTGCAAGGCATCTAGCAGCTCAACAAATAGGAGAGGAAACTTCCTTAGACTACCCATTTGATAGGAAGGTATTTTATCAATCATCCCCATATTAGAAAACACAGAGTTTTCAGGGTATTTCAAAATCCGTTGCCAGTAATAAAGTAGGACATGCAAGGAAAGGAGAGAAATATAGACTTAATACAATGTAACTGCTGAGGATTAAATTTTAACACCACCAAAGCCACACAAAAAAGAATGAATTCAAGAGTCAGAAGATTAAAACTGCATGTAGTCAGCTTGGGATTGGTATGCTACAGATGGAAACTTTCTTGACAACACACAGTTTAAATTCTAGTTAGGATATACTATGATTAAAAGCTCCTACAATTTTTGAGTACATCACTTTTTTCCTACTGGCTACTGTAATACAAAAGACATCCTTGCAAACATATAACTAGTGAAAAAAAGTGCAAGTAAAAGCCATTTAGGTTTCCAGCAAAGACATAAAAGCAACATAGCTAACGGACATCCAGGGCAGTCAAATCATTTCTGCAAAATCCATTAGTTACTAAAAGTTCTGGAGGGCTCAATTTTTACAGAAGAAACTGTAAAAACTCAGTATCCAGTTTCTCTATTGGGACACTGAGGTGTGAAGATCCAAATGATGCTGGAACTGAACTTGTATATTTGAACCTTTTGAACTCCATCTGCCCTTCATAAATTACTTTACCACTAGCTTTAACACGTTTCTAACCTACTGTGCTAGAAAAATAAGGAATCATTAGAATAACTGAAAGTGCAACTAACTTTATAACACTTCCACTGGAATTTGTCTTTGTTCAGAAGACACGCACCTATAACAGAACTACAGGATGAGAAAAAGCTTCCAGAAAGTCCAGTGGAAATAACATCTGTCTTCACGCTACTGAAAACAAAACACCAGACCCACCCCCCCAACCTCAAACCCATTTAAAGTAAATGACAATTGCACTGGACAGAAACAGACAATTGCTCCTTTCCATCTGGAAACACTGTCAAATGGCAGCAAATTCCACAAAATTCCCAACTGATACCAGAACTTAATTTTGCACTTCACACAATCAACCCAAGCTAGCAGCAGCCCTCCGCTCAACACCCCACCAGCAAGAAAATGTTGCAATTTTTCTTCCATGGGAAGTACAAAGAGGTGACGAAAGAAGCAGCAGCGAGAACACAGTGTCATCTGAAGAGCTATTTTGCCGTCCCTTTCAGCCTCCTCCTTTATTCCGCAGGACGCGGCTGCCACGCAGCAGGGGCAGCAGCCAGCAGCCCAGGGAAAACAGCTCCAAACTGCCTTTTACAAAGTCACAGCCCTGCCCAACAAAAGTGTGAAGTATCTGTCACTCGGATTCAGAACACCCGAACAGTTAATTGTAGTGTTTAAAATATAAAAACTTCACACAGTCCCATGATTTCTACAGCCATCTGCGTGTGCTAAGACAGAGAAGAGCCCTGCCATCCCCTCTGGCTCCTAACAAACCCTGGTAGCAGACAGGCTGCAGAGCGCCCAGCTGAACTATTTGAGTGTGGTGAGGAGCGTGGGTGTTCCTTTCCTCGAACCCCACGGTCCCACGCTTCCAGCGCCTAGGAACCACACCGAATCAAAGCACCATTCAGGTTGGAAAAGCCCCTCGGGATCATCGAGTCCAACCATCAGCCCAACTCTACAAAGTTCTCCCCTACACCACATCTCCCAACAGCTCATCCAAACGACCCTTAAACACACCCAGGGATGGTGACTCCACCCCCTCCCTGGGCAGCCTATTCCACTCTCTGACCACTCTTTCTGTGAAAATTTTTCTCCTAGTGAGATATGGTTGTGCCTTCGCCCGTGAAGAGCGACACTTGCTTCAACAACTGGGGAGCATGGAAGCCGCTGGGCCCAGCGTGGGTGGCCCCGGTGACGGATGTGTCACCTCACTGCAGAAGGCTCCAGTCAGCAGCAGGGGCTCACGGAGATCTCGTAGGATCCACTCCAGCGCGGAGGACCCATCCGTGTCTCTGCGTGGGTGCTGATGACTTCTGGAGCTTCTTGAGCCCTCGGGGAGCTGCTCCCCTCCCCTCTATACAAGGCAGATTATGGATGTTGGCTGGTCTGGCTGCTAACCTAAAACCTGGTGCTGGGTATTTTACTAGCACATGAGAAACACACCTTCCCCTAAAGAATTTAAAGTCTTTTTTTTTTTTTTCTTTCTTTTAGAGGCATCATCATCTTGACCCACAACTCTAGGTTTGAACCTTGACTTATGCAAAGGGTAATACTCTTCCATCCCCTCTCCAATTCCAAAATTAAAACCATCATCAAAAGCGGTGCGGTAAAATAACCCCTCGCACTTCTGATAATTTTTACTGCAGCAGCTCTGGCTGTGTTGGGTGTTACGCGGCCCCGGGGATGTGCTGCTCCGAACAGACACGACTTTGCAATGCAGGGCAGGGGAGGGTTATCATCTTACTGGATCCAGAGAAAAACAAGGACGAAAGAGATTCACACGTCCTTTATAGGAGAGATTGAAATAGTTTAGATTTTAAAAATTAATCCAACTTCATGACAATGCCCATAAAGATTCTTACTTCATTTTAAGCTGCCTTAAACTGAAAGAAGAGATCCCACAGGGAGGCTGGGGAAGACCAAAGAAGAGAACCCCGGTAAGACAGCAGCCCAGCTGCTTAAACACAACTTCTTCCCGTTGGACATAACACACACAGTGAGTAGATTTCTCATCATTATTTTTGAGACTGTCAGCATGTTTATAGACAGTCAATCACTGGGATTTAGGAGAAAAACTAAGACTTTATTTGAAGTCCAGGAAGAATGGAAAAGCTGGTTCACAAACGAGACAGCACATTATCATAAGCAAAACAATCTGCAAAAAAGATATTACTTTCTCCTACACCTTTCCTGCCTGCAGAGAGAGCTCAGCATTCCAAGCTGTGTGCCTGCCAATGCCTGTATAGAAACTCTTCAGCTCTTGTCCTGCTTGCATAAGGAGTTTCTTTGGGTTCAGGAAAGCCACCTAATTTTTTTTTTTTCTGTCTCAGAGAGGAAACTGCCCATCTTCCTCTCGGAGAAAAGCTATGAGAAATAATGAGCTTTTCAAGAGGTCAACTAGCATAAAAATAGTTACTGCTTTTTTCTTCGGATTAAAATGTTATCATATTGTATCTGGACACTGTATTTTAATTTCTCTTTAAAATGATCTTGCTAAGCAGCAAAGGGACTCAGCAGCTCCCATTTACAGGTCACCTCAGGTCTCCTGAACCAACTATGCCTTGGGGTTTTAGTGAAACTCAGGAATTCCAAAAGCAAAGCACATTGCCCTTAGTACACAAAATGCTTCTGATTCACAGAATGACACAAATGTACAAGAAAAAAGGACGTCTGATTATTTTTTGTAACAGATGGCTTTTAGATGGACAGAATACACTTATGCATTTCTTAAGCCACCAAACAGCAAGTGATTTTTAACAATGGGCTTGTGTGAAGTGCTACTTGCTTATCAAAAAGATTCCAAAAAAGAGTTTCAGCGGTTGAACTCTCACTGCATTTTAAGTCCTGAACAAAGAATAAGATGCTGTAGCTGCACAAGTGTGTGCTCCTTCCTATTGTGGGAAGGCAGCCTGTCCAAACTGCTCATGCTCTGACACATGATGCTACCACAACTTTTTCATACTTCAGATAAAGTCATATGAAATTATTTGACATCTAGAAATGAAATGAATAAAAAGGGAAAATGACAAAACTTTCTGAGCGATGCAGTTTTCCCATGGAAGTCCATGTCACAGTTTGCCTGTTCAAGCAATAATGAATAAGATGCAGGCAATCTAGGGCAGAGTTATATGAGTACTTGCAATTTATGAAATTACCACTTCCATTAATTATGGCTCTTAATGAGATGTGGTAACTGACCCCATGTGAACAGTCCTAGCCATACGAATGAACACAGGTGTCCAAAGAAGTGATCACTAAAGATTGTGTAAGTTAACCTGTTTCACTTCCCATTTGCATGAAGAAAGATTTGTGGGTTTGCATTCCCTCTCCACCAGCCCAGACTGGCTTTCATTTCCTTGCTTCCCAGCTTGGAAATGAGCCATGCATCATTTATAGACTTCTGAGGTTGGGTAGAGCACTTCCCAAGGATCATTTTGGAAAAATGGTACCATGTTTCAAGCCAGGGGGATGCAGGTATAAGCCTTAAAAAAAAAAAAAAAAAAAAGGCTAGCAACTAGAGTGGTCATCAATAATTTTTGTTTAAATGTATTACCAGCATAAGCTAGAGTGTTTCAAATAGCTGAAGTATCTCCGTATCATGCATGGGATCTACAGTCATTACATCTCATAAGCTAGAAATGACCTAAATTTCTGACATTAAATGAAGAGTAGGCAAGGAACCAAACCCAAATCACAGCAACAACCCCCTCACCAAACCCAAACCCACAGAATTTACTTCAGAAAGCAAAGGTATGCACATCCAAGTTTTTATCCCTTGGAGCTCATCGGTTTTGGAATCACAAGCAGCGTCACTAGGTAAATGCACAGGCTGATTTCATCCAAGAGCTACGGGTTCATCTGCTGGGTACCTTACAAAATAGCAGAGATCAGTCCTGCCTGATGCAAATGTTAAGTCAGAAGAATAACATTACATAATGTGCAACAAAACGTTAATTTACAAGAAGGCAAATCTAATGCTTTTTTTTCTCGGAAGCCCAGTGATATTCTAGAACACATTATACACACAACAAGATGACATAAAGGAATTAAATATTTTTAAAAACATTTTTGTATGTTATGTCAATTTTGGTTTATATTTTGTTTCACTAGTTGATAATCTTAAGACAAAACATGCTGCTGGTGAAGTACTAAATCACACCAAAAGAGCTAAGGTTTTTAGATGAAACAAGAAGCTGATTACACATGCACCGAGTATAGCAGTCACTAAGCGTTTCTGGATTGTAGGGATAAGATACTCTCTTTGCTTATTACTGCCTTCCTGATCCAAGGAGATTTAAGCAACTGTTTTCAATTAGATGTTTTTAAGCTAGTAAAACTACATCCATAAAGACATATTTATAGAACAACTTAAAGCTAGAAGAATTAAAACGACTACAAAACTGATGAATTCCATTCCCCCACCCCCCCAGAATCATTTACTGACCATTAACGAGCAAAAAGCACTGCAATTTTAAGAATTAATCCACTGTCGCAAAATTAAATCAGATACACTAGTAGGGATAATGACAAACTGGTGGCTCCAGCGTTGTCAGTTTGCGGGTGATACAAGTTCAAGTCGTCTGTGCTAGTGGCCACTCTGTTGGAACAAACATGAACATAAAAGGTAACATTAAAAGTGCAGCAGCACCAACTGAATCAATTCTGTCACTGAGGACGCAGACTTGTAATAAGTGGCATTGGGTAAATATTACATTTTAGAAATGATCTGGCTAGTTCCGAGACCGCCAGACCTCAGCGCATGAAAATAAAGGAAGACACAGTAATGAAAGTAAATGAAAAAGAGACGATACTCATTTCCCTCGAAATTCCTGAACACAAGAGCCCAGCAGTGTGGCTTTGCTACACATGACTGCTTTCATCCCCGTTAACCTATGACGAATATTCTGAGATTTATAGGAACAAAACTGAGCTTTGATAGTTTTTATCTGATGGTTAAACAAAATTTGCCTAAAAACCTCTGCAGCATGTGACTGTAAATATTTGCAAAATGAGTCGCCTTAGCTCTACTCACTGAAGAATACACAGCAACGGCAGAGGCTTCCCCACGAGCAGGCACACCCTCTCCTCTGCCAAAGCCAGAAATCAAAGCTGTTAATCAAGTATCTACTAACATCTATATTCTATACCAGACTGCCCCAGGGCTAGCGCTAGGTCAGAGGCAAAATAACTGGTAAGGAAGATGCCACAGCCACGGAGGGGCAGGGGCAGCATGCAGCCACGCTCCAGCCCTGCCTCCTCCTGCTGCAAGACCTGGCTGAAGAAGCTCGAGTCCACCTGGCATCCTAAATTTCAACTTCCCTACACATTTCTACAAGCCCAATTTATTCCTACCTAAGCACATCATCAAGAAAACTCCTAAAAGCACATTAACAGTGGAGTGACTTTAAGATTCAAATACATCATTGAAACATACATATTTTATATACTTAATACCCTTCAGAATCAGGCCATAAATACAAACGGATATTACAAAGCATGAGCCAGCATCTCAGCTTTCTTCTGTGACAGCGGGGCCTTCACCTGGGCCCCCTGCACCATGGGTGATGGGTGCTGTGCCCCGGAGAGCCCCACGCCCCACACGGCAGATGCGGGAGATGCTCCAGGACAGCCTGTGAATCTCACAACTAACACACGGGCCCTTGCAGAGAAGCATGAGAGAGATTTTCTTTTCCGTATTTATTTTTATTAAGACCTTGCAGCTTACATTCGCTTCACGTGCTGAAAAAGCACATGCTACATAAGGAAATTTTAGAAATTATTTTTGGTGAATTCGCCTTTAGAATTACACACAGGTTCTAGTTTTAGGGAAGCTCTTCAACCCTGAAGTAAGGAAGTGCCCTTTATTGGCTATGCAGTACCTTGCCTGTCCCCAGTCATGCAGAATAAAAATATATTTGTTTTACATCTGTATCCTGCCCATCTGGGCAGAGCAACATGAACCAACGACTGGCAGCTAGAATCTTCTGCTGGGCCCTGGATGGCAGCACCAGCCATCCCGGCTGCCCTCTGTCCTGCCTCCCCCATCACCTTTTGATCTTGGAGAAAAAGGCAAAGCTGAGTATGAGTGCTCGGGGGAACCCAAGGTATCCTCCCTCCTCACGAGCTAAATAGAAACAAAGGAGACAGAAAAAATTCAAGTAATGACATAACCTGTGCCATCGTACACTGTTTTCTGTTCCATCACGTTAAAGAAACAGAAAGCTGTAGTGATGCAGTCATCCCTGAAACCTCTCCGTATGGATCCTGCTACAGTTCAAACCTGCTGGGATAGGCAGATCGTTACACACTTACTGAAATCACATAATGCACCCAGATGAAGATGCATAACTACATCAGATTCACCCTTCTCGATGAATGTGGCTCTGATTTCTAATTGGTTTTGACCCTGTTTACAGCATGTTAAGAAACAAGACTAAAATACTACAGTTTTGTTAATGGGAAACTTGGTAATAACAAGGCTAGTCCAATGCCTGTTATTCACATGAGTGTCTTTGTGCACGGTAAAGGATGGCTCCTGTAAGAAAAAGTTACAGGAAAAAATCAAAAGCAAAGTTTCATACAATTATATCCAAATTGGCAGAGAAGAAGCGAACATAAAAGCAAGTGAAATAGCACGAACAGTGAAGCAGTAAACAATTTTGCCTAAGGCACAACACTAATGCAGACTAACTTCAAAGCATCGACTGAACCAACAAAGGTGACAAACAATACACGTAATAATAAATCAGCACTTGCTCCCTTTTCTTCCCTTAATCGAGATCAAACCCGACAGAAAGGAGCACCAGAGAACATCACCATCGCCCCGGAGCGCGCCACGGCTGCGAGACAAGGCACTCGCTCTCGCGGGACGAGAGGTGGGAAGGGAAGGAGAAGGGAAGGAGAAGCGCAGGGGCACAAGCACGCTCAGCTCCTCTTAACGGCTCTGAAGCTGGTGACACACCAGGTACACGAAGCCTCCAGCAGACGGCTGTCTCGGGTCCTTAACAAGCAGGTACGTATGTAGGTACGTATGGATGTATCTAACCCGGGGCGGTATAAGCCGCATAGATACATCATGTACGCAGTGTAGAAAACTTCACGCGAGCATACAGCCGATTATAAAGCTCTCCCACTTAAAGTGTGCTGTCAAACAAATACTGCTAATTCTGTAATTCCAAATACGAGGCTAGGACATCTTAGAAGTGACTGCTTTGATAATAACTTCTGGAATTTAAAACAGATAATCCCCAAGCAAGTTCTGGTCTTGCTCATAAAACGCTTTAAACTCTGTCCGATGTATAAAATGGGAAAAAAAAAAGTATATAAACTAGATTACAGCATTTTGGCTACAAGTTTCTTCAAATAAACTAGGCTGAGACATTATGTTAAGGGAAGTCCACCACATCAGAAGCTTTATTCTGCCTTTTTTTTTTTTTTTTTTGCTAATTATAACTTATAATGAACCTCTTCCCCAGTAAGCTGACTCAGGGAAAAACCACTCTGAAAGGCATCAGCTACTGATGAATTATTTTTATTAATTAAGTTAAAGAAACAAAAACCACAGTGGTTTTCAGTGCTGCAACTCACAGCAGAACCCACAAGCTTGAAGGCAGAGAAAAGTGTGAAAGTCAGAGCTCAGCTCCGAACGGCTCCTCCATGTACCGAGGGGCTGAAATTCCGTGAATAAGGGGTTTTTCTCTCTCCCCTTCGGACACCTGCTTTGGACTTAATAAAACACCACAAATACCACTGCCTTTACTGTATTAGAAACTGAAATAATGGGTATTAAGCAGAAGTAGCTTTTACAATACACTGATATTTAAGTAGTTCAGCTTGTGATCGGGTTTGTTGAAAGCAGAGTAGATCGAAGAATAGAATTAAGAATCCTGGCAAGTTCCAAACATCTTAAGATTTTCCTTTTAAGTTTTAGTAGCCAAGAGATTCAAGTTTTACTTTTCACTTCGGATTTGAGACCGAGGACGCTGCAGAGAATGTCCAGATTTAGCAGGTTTGTGCGTTTCCCCGCAGTAAGCGGCTGCCCCCGCCGATCCCCGCCGCTCCGCAGGGCACGCGCGCAGCCCCAGGAAATCCCGCCGAGGAAGGGGGGGGGGTTTCCTTGCTGGGGATTTCTTCCTTTAAACATGCAGTAGATGGAGCAATTCATAAGATTTTCAATAAAACTTTGGGATTCTCTTATTTAAGCCAGAATCCTCTTTGAACAGCGATACTTTATATAATGAGCCCTATTTATAGTCTGCCTCTTCCTCTGGCCACCGGCTCCTCTTCTGCTTGCCCACTTGCCGCTTTATCCAATCGCACGTGCCTTTTATGGCAAGAACTGAAATACCTTAAATCTGCACATGCAGTGAAAAGAAGGCTTATTCACACAGCTAGGACATGCTTTTTCATGCAGTGCTGGTTACTGGGAAGTTTAACTTTCGTGAAAGAGGATAGAAATAAAACAAAACAGGAAAGTGGATATTTTTCTTACTTATTTCAAGTGTACATATTTTGGGTACTTTTTTTCTTTTTTTTTCTGTGACACAGAATAGATACTTTTCTGGGGGACTGTAATATCCCTCAGCGTGTTTTCCACCAAGATTGCAAAAAGAAACACTTTTTCTGAAGAACTCATGGAAACTGGTAAATTGAAGACACAAGCCCTCATTGAAAACCTATAATTTTTTAATTAAATTTACATGTCAGTGGATCTTTTGAGCTCCGTCTGTATGTTTTTTATAATGTACGTTTCTAGTGCTTTTTCCCATGGGTATTATGCACTATTTCTAAACTGGGATTACTCAAGTTGAAGTGTGATAAAGGGCACATTATAGTTATATTAAGCAAAACGGGGAGGAGAAAGCTTTTATATAGTCCGAAGAAAGCTGTGCTCAGAGCCTCCTTTCTGGTAACAAGCAGAGCAAGGCAACCAGTCAGCTAGAAACCACTGCTATCAAATTAATGCTTTGTCTTGAGAAATAGTGATTTATTTTATCCCTTTTCCTTTGTTTATCCTTTGTTTTCTGCTAAAAAATAAAGGTTGTTTTCTTCAAAATCATTAACTCTTGCTCTGGGGTATCACTGGAAACACGTTGTGAGCAACAAAACAGAGAGACAAGCTCTGTATTGTACATCAGTGCAACTTGTATGGTTAGTCTTTGAAAGGGCTGACAGAGGAGGAGAGGGGATTTCTGAACACAGTTTGGGTTACCATCTCTTCCCCGTGGTTTCGCAACCATGTTGTTATTCTTCACAGCTCGCCCGAAAGAGGCAGGAACTCAACTTGCTCCGTCTCCACAGTGCCCGGCCCAACTAAGAAGTACTTGTCAACAGTGCTGCAGCCATATAAACAAGCAGCAGCTGGATGAGAAAAGGAGGGCATGTCAGCTCAGAGCGGCAGAAAAGGTTTTTCACGGCAGCTATTTGCAAGCCTCCAAGGAGCTACAGAGGCTGCCCATTAAAACCCTGTTAAAACACTTCTGATGTTGTCAGCAGTGGAGAGCTGAAATAGCACAGTGATCACTGAGATGCTATCTGCCTCAAGCAGTTCAGTGGTACTGTCAATAATATGAGCAAGAAGGTACAAGATGAGCAACAACCTAATTCCTACATCAAAATTTCATAAACTCCCTCAGCTGGTAAACACTAGAGATGTGGGCAAACACAGGACGGCCAATAAACCACCCAGAAAAGATGACCTTTAATCTGGAATCTTTCCCCAAAGCTTTGAACCTTTAAGTTAATTTACACTTTGAAAGCAAAGCAGCGTAATGGCAAGGAGAAAGCAGGAGGAAGGAGGTGACGGCTCTCCCATCAGTGCCTGTAATCTGCTCCCCAGCTTCACACTTCTGACAAAAGCCCAAGGGTAAACCATAACAACGCTTTTAGGCATATACACTTCCAAATATCCCATGTGTATACCTGTAGTTTCTCCCCTCTTTGCTTTGATTTTTGAAGTACTGACTCAGGTAGCCATTCCTTGGGGTAGTTTTTGCAAATATATTCCTATCAGGTGAGAAAATTTGCTACTTGTCCTCCAGGAGAGCAGTGCCTTGTTTGAAAGCAGACGTCCTGATGTGCCAGGGTACTAAAACTGTGAGTAATGATAGCAGAATCGTTTACTCCTCTGCTACTCTGTGCTCATGAGCAAGTACTACTCACAGTGAATAATGGCTGGAGAAACAGGGCCAAGGTGAAGAGTTATTTATAATACAGTAGCCAATGAGTAAGCACTTAGCTATGAATTTACTGCTCTGGCTACAATTTCATGAGAAAATGAGCAGAGCCAGCTTTTGGTTTTCCAGTTTTAAAAGCTATACACCCACTAAAACCTAGTAAAAATAATTCGGGAAGGATTGGGGTAGTTATTTATAAAGCAACCATGACAGAGATCATGTGCATCGCGGCTAAATGCAAGATAATCATAGATGCTTTAGTTTCTTAGATACAGTCCTCAGAATTGCTAGGGCAGTCAGTGAAACTCCTAGACTCATCGTCTTAAACCAGTATCAGATGCTTCCCCCTTTTTATGCAATAAATATCCACTGCGGAGAGCCAAAAGACAGAGCTCGGTGGAAATGAAGCAAAGAATTAGACTGTCATCTGCTCAGCAGTCCTGGGTTTAGAGGTCAGAATATCCGTCTACTTTTTCATATGAAGTGAGTGTACTGTCTTTCAGAGCAAGTTTCTGTCAAGTATACCCTGGATTTGCAGAAGATCCAGCATGCTTATGAGTAATTTTTAATTCTTTTTATCAGCCCAGAACGAGACAAAGGTTATTTCTAGAAATGCGTTACTTTCACCCAAAGTGGCAACAACTTATTTGGGCACATAAAAAAAATCTGACCAGGAAAATATTGGGACAAGATGATCGAGCTCACCACTCTTCTGAATTTCCGACAAGAAACACACCATTTCCCAGTACGCTCTGCAGAATAATTGGATATTTTCCAGCACCCACATCAGGACTTTCTGCTGAGGACCTGCTTATCGACTGAAGTTTGGATGGCATGACACAGCAAGAGACTTTGGCTTGCCATTGCATCTCTTAATGCTGGTTTATAGAAAAGGACTATGTTTTAGTTCAGCCAGCATTTTACCCCACAAGGACATATGGCTCAGATTTGTGATGGAAACGGACACTTGGAAAAACAGAAGTAACGATTCTACAGGACTGCAATTTATTTCTGAATTGTAAACACAGAAGGAATGGCTTCTTATGAAACTTTTAAAGCCAACTGCTGGTTTTACTATCTGTTGCGCTTTCAGTTTGGGGAGTCCAAGGGGTATGTTTTCACCCTGACGTACAAAGAGTCATACGTGAAACTGTGCTCTACAATTTTTCTACATGGAGTTGGCGTTAGTCGCATTATTTCAGTGCGCTGAGCTCGTTGCAACTGGCCTAACTTCACCTTGGTAGACAATCACTGAACTCAGTCAGAGCCTTCTGAAAAGCCTAATTAGGCACTTTTGCAGATCCGAAGTATCTTGTACATTTTCACGTGTCTTATGGTTTTAAAAAGCTGTCTTTCCCCCCTCCTTATCTAAAGGCAAGTTAAAACAATTCAGTGTTAGAAAGAAGGAATATAAAGAGTAACAACAGTCTTATATCCCCTGGTCTCACAAGCCTGAAGTTAAATATCTGCCTTTGTACAACTGTTTCCCTTCTTTTATTAGCTAAATATTGTGGCAGCATGCAACTAGAGCACAAAGAATAAAATTACAACTATTTGAGATGAGTGCAACTTTTACAAGAGTCAGATATCCCTAACAACCCAGACAGTCAATAACCCAGCACAAATTAACTCTGGCAAATAATAGGTGTGTTGACCCTAAATTCACGAGGCAATAAAACTTACCAACAGCCCGTTGTTTTAAAATACTCAGGCACTTCTCAAAGACAATATAGTTTTTGTTTGTGAGCAAGAAGATCATTAATTAGGAAAGCTTTTAAAAAAGGTTTTAGTATCATTAGCAAAAACTAATAGGAAAATAAATTAACTTGCAACATCTGACACCAAGTTTGAAAAAAAGAAAACCTGAAGCTGCCTACCCACTCCATGTCCCAAGGACTACACCCCGCAGACCCACTTCTCTGCAGATCTCCATAACCACAGTAACAAAATTAAAATTTCCTTTCTTATTGCATTTTGAGTTAGAGACGCATTGCTGTGAACACAGATCTGTCGTACAGTGGAGTCACAGCAATATAATTTGAACCAACTCAGTTCATCTCTTCAATTCAACAGCAACGAAAATACGCTTAAAAACACAAAGCCGTAATCTCTTCTTCTCGGTTTGTTTTCTTTTTGAGAGCTTTTTAAAAATAGCAGAGCTCAGGTAAAGTTACTGTTCAAAAACTGTCCTATGGTAGGCTCTGGTGTGAATTCTTATTTCTTGAAGGAAAACACATTTTCTAGTTATTTTGAGAGTCTGTTTAAAAATGCAGTATTTTAAAATAACACACCATGAAAAGTAGCCCAAAGTATTTTATGGCTTTGAATAAAATTCTCTTTTCCCTTCCCCTGGATGCTTGCTAAGAGACACCATAATTAGTCTGCCAAACAATCATCACATACAAAGGAGTGCACATAATGGAATTGTCCACCATTTCAACCATGTCAACTACTGAGTTATGAAAGATTTATACCTACTTCATAGTAAAATTATTTAGTAAATGTCACACAGCATAGCAAAAACCATGGGCACATTATTGAGAGGGAGTCAGGTTCAGTGCAGAGCTCCCAAAACCAACGACCAACAAGAGCAGACTCTGCAAGCCAAGTGTTTATATGGCCCTAAAACCATACGATGATGGAACGTGATTTTCTGTTTTTCTAGAAAGAAAGAAAACATAGAATTTTAACTTTAAAAAGGAGGTTGTACAGAAAGCAAAATGAAATATTAATAACATACCAAATTTTGGAAAATGAACTGAGACAATTAAAATTCACTTGTAACTGCAACTGCTCACTAACTGAAAGCCATCTTCTTGGACAGATTACCAAATCTAAGCAGATGATGTGCTTTCCTCTTAGAAGGAAATCTTGAAGCAAAAGCTTTGAGAAGTCAAATAATTAACTTGCCAGGGGAAGAAATTTTCCTCTTCAATACCTTTACATTTGTGTAAAGCAAAACTATACAAAATGCTGATGCAAGCCCCAAAGGGAAATACTTATGCTGTAGGGCACACCCTTACCTAGACCACCTTAAATCCACCCCCAGCCTACGCCTGGCTCCAGAGCGGGACGTGCCCGTGATGCACCGGGGCCCGGGCTCTGCCTGCTGGGATGGTGTTTATTCACAGGAAATACGAAGGGAAAATTCACGCTCAGCTGCTTAATGAGAACTGACATCGCATCTCCAGAGAGAGAGCAACTTTGGATGTCAGGCAGGTTAGCACAGGGCAAGCAGACGGTCAATAAAATATTCAATAAAGTACTTTGATACAATAGATCTAATATTGGGGAAAAAGCCAGAAGTCCTTTTTTTGGTAAGAAAATGAGTTTAAAATGGTGGTTAAAATGGCCTATATGATATTAACCTCCTAAAACTTGAAAACAATTGCAGCTGGTTTTTGAACCTGTTAATAAAGGCAAAACCAAATAAAGGCTCACGCAGCACAAGATAAGCTTTTGTGGACATGCAAAGCAGGTAATCACTAACTAGGTAATTACTAGCAAGTGCACGCACCTTCTTTTACAAAATATCTCCAAAATAATTTTACAACTAATTTTTAATTGTTAATAAAAAAAAAAAAAAGGGTATCTACTGATCACCTAAAATAGATGATGCTCAGGGAGACAGGACAAGCCTCCCCTAGTCTGGATCCCAGCAGACGTGTGCTGATGTGAGTGACCCGGGAGCAGCCCCAGATGCTCCAGCATCACGGCCAGAGTCCCAGCGCCGGCTTCTCTCCTCCCCTACGTGAGCTAACCTGCTGCTCATTTTTCCAAGCAGGATTCCTACTAGATTTCCTCTGAGCAACTTTCGTGACAGCTCTTTCATGTCCTGCTTTCAGTGACTTCTTGAATTTCCCCCCCCACCTTACCAGATTGAAGTGTTTGGTTGGAAAACCCTGGAGGGATCAAGAAAGCAACAGGCCATATGCAGTGAATCCCTGCAATCATTCTAATGAAGCTAAATCTTTGAGTTTACATAAAAGGAAAATTAAATCAAGCACTGGAGTGGATTGGAAAGAAATACACCAGGAGATGGATAAAGTTAATCATGTTTAGTTAAGGCTAATGCTGACCTACTCAGGCTTGCCTTGCAGATCCTTTGTACTTACTGTAAGTTTGATCTATATGGGACTACAGATGCACACAGAGCTGTAGCAGCTGCCTGGAATTTCTGCAGTGCTTTACATTTGCAGACTGCAGGGGAAGTACCACTTCACCCCACAGCATCACTGCAAAGTATCGCGGATGGAAATACAAGAAACCAGGGCTGTGGATCGTGACTGGGGGACTCCTGAAGCCTGGCCTTGTCCTTTAAACCCCCCAGGCAGTAACGTGTTTAATAGAGAAGTCCAGGAAAACCTCCTTCACCTCAGTAAAATAACGAAAGCAAAATCTCATTCTCACAAATATCATTCCTGTCACTCTTCCAAAGGGAATCCGGGGTTTGACTGGGATGCTCCTCTGCGCAGGAGGCTCCATCCCGAGCAGCCACGTTTCACAGAGCTGCACCTCGCGCTGCCAAGAAACCAGCTACGAGGTGTATGGGCAGCTCTGTGCAAAGAACCAACCTGCCTGCTGCTCTACACAGAGCAAGAACTTGCTTTTCCCTCTTTCTCTCTCTATAGAAAGATCTTATTTTGTCTATACTGTATCTTGTGGCCTGAAACTTGTATGTAAAATTACTTTTAAGAGAGGAAATGGCACAGGAATTCCTGTCATCATTACATTGATTTTTTTGTTTGTTTGTTTTATTTTTCACAAAGATCTCAACCACATCTCCAGCAGGTGAAGGTAAGAAAATTAGAGACTATGAAAATAAACAGAGTAAGTTTCTTTTTTTTCTTACATTCAGCCATTCTAATATGGCAACCTCTTCGTGTTTTTTCCTCCTAAAATAAAATCTTATCTTCAAAGAACAGGTGTGCAACGTTTTGACATAAACCCACAACATCATTTCTGACACACAATGGGGAAGAACTAGGGTGTCTTGGACAAGAGGGTGGCTTGCAGCAGCTCCACCACAGAAGCCGAATGGCTGGCGTGCACGGGCTGCTGCATGTTTTCAAGGATGTATCCAGTCCACGGGCCACAGGTTGACTATTGTAGTTCTATCTGACATTTATAATTTAACAAATTGAGTTGCATTTCCCAAAATGCGTACTTGCATGCAATGCTGAAGCAAATGCATTCCTTCAACTCATTCTGCTTTAACTGGTATCAGCTACACAAACTACACAGTCTCCTGATGAAGGAGCAAAAGATTAGGATATGAATCTGTCAAGTTTGGAATATTTTTTTCTGTATAGCTCCGTTACATGACTGAAGACAATAATGCTTCAGTATTTTCTGAGAATAGCTCATTTGTTCTTTATTTCAGTGTTACAGAAAAGATTATTTGCAACTATTCACTTCCTTACAAAATATTCGGATTCTTCAATGAAAAGAGTTTCCCACATTGTGTAGCCACCCACACAGCTCCATCTGAACGTGAATGAAAAGCTGTGCTTGCTGATGTTGAATATGTTAACCTCTTACAGTTCTCCAGCTCCGGGGAGCCACTTTTCTTCTGCATCTGCACAAGGAGAAGTGTTGAACACAAGCTAGATTCTGTTGATTACGTACAAATAAAGAAAACAAAGGCATCAGATGATTATGACTGAAGTGATTTCTCAAGTTCATAAGTTGTTTCATTTCTGGCAAACTAAAACCAAGTTTAAGCTTGCTAAGAATTAATTGCAATGTGTTACAGATCATAATTAGTAACGGGATATGAAACATTTTCCCTTCTACTTTAGGCTACTGGTGTCAGCTTTGACCAGTTCAAACTCAATCAGAAGTCATTACCATTTAATGACTAGTTGTGGTGTATGTGCAATAGCCTAGTGGTTTAAGTCCCTTCCCTAATCATACATACCACCACCGTCATAATTAGCACTCATGACAGCAGTCTCAGCAGAGACTAGGGATGCCGGCTGGCAGACATGAAGCTCAGTGTACTTGAACCAAATTATTAAGTGAACATCCATTCCAATCCTTATGTCTTTTTTAAAAAAAGTGTAATTTGCACCATACTGCTGCTTTTTGGAAAGTCGCCTTTGTTGATAAACGTCTTGACACCCCAGTAAACTCTCGTTTGATGCCCCAATCACGGCAGAAGCAGCAGGACCGCTCTCCCCTCGCGGGACCCGCTGCCACAGTGCGCTCAGACAAGGACACGCACGGGGTTGGATGCCAATGGGGTACAAGGGCCTCAGCTTGGGTGATGTTGGAGAAATGATAACACTCCCAGAGTAGCTCCTTTCTAAACCAGTAAAACCTCCTATTTGCTAACTCATATTTACTAAATGCCTTTAAACCTGAACTACATCTCTTTGCTCTCTCTTGGCTGAGCACATCAGTGTACACCTGCCCACAATGGTGGTTCCTACAGGTCCTCGAACGTTCAGAGCCCCACCACGTGCCTGCTGTGCAGCTGACAGCCAGGCCACGAGCCTGGTACCTCTCCAGCAAACAAGGGCCTGAATTACCTGGGACACAGTATAAACATATCCAGAACGTTCAAATAATCCAAACACACTAAACCACCCGCCTTGCAATTGGACTAAACCACTCTGTAGTTGTACCGTTGTTCTGCAAATCTCCTAAGCACGACCCGACTCTGGCATCAGCTCTTTAAAACCTCCAGCATTTCTTCCCCAAATTTTCCTCGTTTCTCTACTCACACATCTCCGCACTGTGAATCCCAACGAGGTGCGTGAGGCTTAGGCCAACATATCACTTCTCCCTTCCCATCATCCCATTTCACCGTGAAATCTGATTCTTCCATCTGTCCCTTCCTCCTCGCCCCATCTGGTGAAATTCACCAGTTGCATTAATACAATCTGATGCTCCAGCCAGCGCTCGCATCCGCACCACGTCTGCACTGCAGCATCGCTGCTCGGCTCCTTTAAGAGATCACTAAAAGAGATGTTAGTACATTGAAGAAATTCAGAGTTAAAAAAAAAAAGAAAGAAAGAAAGAGTTGCTGCTCTTTGAGAACTGGCTGGAATGGAGAGCTATCTTCATAAATAGACAGGAAACAGAAAAGACTAATGTTGGGCAGATGACAGATCCCTGAATTCAGTTAACTGGCCTTCAAGATATGAACTGTTCTATTAAACATAGAGGCATTATGTTGGTCATCCACTTTAAGCCCAAGAGTGATTAAAATGCTGGCAGAAAATAAAAACTGGCTATTGAAGAGCTTGCCCTGAGGTCCTAATTTCAAATCAAATTTTACAGCGCCGCACAGGAACAATGGCAGCCCAGTACTCCAAGTCTTCTTTTTGTCACTTTGTACAAAGAAACCCCCTCAAACTCTCTCAAAGAACAATGGCCCCTCTAGATTCGCAACTACGCCAAGAATGGGCTCAAACCATACAAAAACACATTTTAAAAATACATTTTACACTGCCCTTGACATTTGAGATAAATAGAAGCCAATGCATTGAAATTCCAAGTATTTTTTATATCCTTTCACAATGTGAATTTTTTATTTTCCCCAGTCTACTTGATCTTTGACATTCTGGCCTCTGCAAAAGAAGGACACAGCAGAGCAGTCAAAGAAATTAATTATGTAGATAATTGCATTTTATTAAAATGATTACTGTAGCAGAGAACTCAACAAATGACAACTACACGAACCTGGCCCCCAGAAGAAATCAAGAGGACACAAACAGTTCATTTTTAATTGAAAAACTTCTCAGCTATTAACATTTAATTATCTGTTACTGATATATGGCACTAGTTTAATTAGCATTTTTCTATACGTCAGGTTTGCCTTTTGGTAAAAACACTTTTTAGAAGTTCTGCTGAGCTGCTGCAGATTCCCTGTTTCTCCAGTCTGAGTTTATTTGAATTTGGCAGCTTGGATACAGACAGTTGTTTCCTAGTGAACAGCACACAAGACCATATGTTTCAACATTTAAGCAATTTAGAATCAGAGGTATAATTCTGAGTGTCCTTAGCAGAAATTGTACATTAAATACCCAAAGGATCTGAGCTCTACAAGAGATACAGCCTTTTTTAGCACTTTTCCCATAGCAACAAAACCACTCTACGCTACTTATATCATATACTCGAACCACAAGCATGCTGAGAGCATTGGTGAGCTGACTAAAGTCTGCAGCCAGACCTTGCAAGGGCAGCTGTGTTTTCAACAGCAAGGGACAAGCAAGTATATAATTTTCCCCTTTCTCTTTCCTGCACCTCTCTCCCATCAGGCAGGATTCATCCAGAATTGCCTCAAACACACCTACGGTCAGGACTCGTACCTGGTTTCTTGATGTGTGGACATCTACTTTGTAAGAAGACATTAATCAACAGCTTCTTTTGCTGACCAAAAATAAGGCCAAACACGTTGCTTGTGTTGCTCTCTTCACTTCTGGGACAAAGAACATCACCAGAACTATGGATTTAAACCAAGATACAGCCAAGGCATGTCTGGCATGATACACCATGCCCTTGTGCTGGTTTGTCCACTCTGCTTTTCCTGGCATGAGGCCACACAACCTCCAAACTGCACAAGAACATTTTAAAAGTAGGTTCAGAGAGAAAAAAAACCCCAACAAATCCTGAGGGGGGGGGGGGGGGAATAAAATCACAAGCTACATCACTGAATCTATTAAAGTCTTCACTGTTTTAATCACAACACCCGCAATAAAACCAGAACGAAAATGACAATCCGAAATGAAAATTTAGTGATATTTCCTTCTTAGAGGATAGGCACAAACCAAGAAATCCAGCAGTTTATCAAATACCCTAAAGAATTTGAGTGAAAGCTTCCTCTTAAAAGCGATGGACCTAACCATGAGCCCCCTGAAGTCACCAACAACGTTCCAGCCCACGTGTTGAACACTGGCTCGCAGTCCCTGATCCTCAGGCACACAAACTCGAGACCCGTTTGCCACTTTCTCTCCCTTTTAACCACTCTTCTGAACACGTGCTGCCTCACAGTCACTTATTATTCCATTTTTCACACTACCACTTTACAGAAAACTGAACCAGGAAATAGTTTTTTCCAGAGCGAGAACGTGTTGTGCGGGATGTCCGACTGCCCTGCGGTCCCAGCTCCCGACAGCCAGGAACCAGCAGCCCTCACATGGCCACGGCCCGCGCATCTATGGGGCTGTAACGGACTCAACATTTCTTTTCTTTCTTTTTATTCCCCCTCCGCCCCCCCATCCCATATATGTATGGGGACTGAAGAGATATGATATTCAAAACCATTTCCTTATAGCTTTCATTAAAACATAACAAATATTAAATTACTAATTATAATTACCAGACATAAAATATTTTCAAAATCTTTTTCATCAATATACAAAGGTTGTTTTCATTTGGTGGAGGTTCTGTCTGTCATTTTGACTTGGTACCCTGGTACAGAAATTCACTTCAAATGCTTGAGTGATTCTGAGTGAGTAGAACAAGCAAACAAAACCTCCAGAAATAATTCCATTTGTGGGTATTTCCTTTAACAGCATTAATAACCTAATGCATTTAAAAGGAAGATTTAGAATTATAATTCACTTGTATTTCACAGGATTAAAAATGCAATATATGTAATATAGCCACAGCACATAAGTACAAACATATCAAGAATGTATTTTGACAGTATCAGTTTCTGTCGTGCAGGAGTTCAATGTTGACACCTTTGTAGGTCATTTAAATTTTACTTCAATAATCTACTTCAATGATGTAAAATCCAAAGAAAATATTTGTTATTCAGATAGGTCCAAAAACATATACTCAGTGGGACACTGATCAGGACTGAAAACTAAGTACAGGTCTCTCATTTGGAAGTAGATTTAAAACTAATACCCAGTCCTTAGTGACCCGTACACCTAATAGAAGACATGATCTTCTACAAATTTCTTTACCTCTTGTATTGCAAGTTTACAAAAAAAATGTTCAGTGATCCAGCTAAATTTATTTCTTTACTCTGAAATACCAGAGAGAACTGATATTTCAGAAGAAAGAACACGGAAAGGGACTTTCTGTAGGCCAGTATTTTGTTTCACAGTGTGCCTCTCCTGCTGCTAAAACTAGCAGCATTTTCAGTAGAAACAATAAATACATTAAATGAATGTATGCTTTAAAAGGAAAGCGAGAACGAAAGGAAACGTCCACTCCTGAGAGCCACTGGCTACCTGGGTGCGGAGGAGCCCCGCACGCCCTTGTCAAAGCAGCCCAGGTTATTCTCGTCTCCTCTTTTTCACTAGAAATTCCACCCCGACCCTGAGAAACACTGTCATCAAAACAAAGACATTTCCATGAAACATATCTCCACTGCGAAAACATTTAATAAAAACATTCCCATCCCATTCTAATTTTAATTTGCACTAAGTTTCAATGCGAAGAGACAGACACAGCTGTCTGATTTCCTTCTCCAAAGCACTCTGATTTTTGAGTTCCCTACCCAACCCATGAAATCTATGGGACTTTAAGGCATGCTAGGAAAACTAGTGTTTAGGAAAATTAAGCTTTAACTAACTAAATAAAATGCTGCTTAAATATTACTGGACTCTTCGACTATATCTAATAGCAAGACTACTAAATAAAGCCCTTGCAAGAAGAAATGCACACTGAGGGAAAATAGGATTGTTATTTTTAACACTGATAATTTTGTTTAAAAGAAGATTCCTTCCTGTGTTTCATCATTTTACGTTATGTTCTATTATAGAAACTAATGTGGGAAAAAAAGTTCAGAAAAATTCAGGCCCAGAATATTATGGAAAAAAGAACCACCAAATGTAAAGGTCCTGTAATATTTGGTATCTTTAGATTTTTCTGCACTGGTTCACATGACCCCCAATTTATTTTTAGAAAGGCAGCAATTCCCACTTGGACACGGTGCAATACCTTGTACCCGAATGTTGCTTTGCACAAATAAACCACAGAAAGTGTTGACTTAAAAATAAAACATTGGAAAAGGAGAAAGTTTTTTTCTCTGTGAAAATTTCCGGAAAAGCTGTAAACAAAGGCAGGTTTGGCTCAGTGGCTGAGTGACTCTGTTGAGCTGTTGAGGATGGAGAACATATCAAACCTCACAGAGTGAGGAAATGTTTGTAAAACAGTTAGTAAATCATAGGCAGCAAGGTCACCATGTTTAACAGCAGGAATGACACTTTGCCAAAACCCCAGCTGTGAAAGGGCGTATGTGCACACGGGCTTGTCTCTCATTTATTCTTCTTCACATCCGAATTTTAATTCTTTTTTTTAAAAAATATCTATTTCCTTAAAAGCAGGGAAAATGTACAGAATTTCAAATTGAGGACGTCTGCCAGGACTGACACACACATCCATCAAATAATCTCAATACCTAGTTTTGTTTCACCAAACAGAACATAAGCTGTTAAAGCATCAAGAAATTCTCTGCAGTCTCGAACCATTTCCCTACAGATTGATACCGACTGACCTTTTTATCTCAGGGACAGAGTTTTAAGTTCTCGCTGCTGCTCTAAATTCACACACAGAAAAAACCCCAACAATCTGGCCTCTCTGACAACTGGCATAGCCAGAAGGTGAAATTATACATTTTTAAATACAGACACTACAAACCCATGTATGAATACAGGGAGTTTAATTCATCTGATGCCAAAAAAACCCAGGGATGATTATTTCAAGTTGAAAAGTTGTCACGAAATCACTTCATAACATGGAGAGATTTATAAAATGACTCACCTGCTACTGTAGAAATCAAACACCCTGCGGTGTGTCACTGGCAGGCAGCATATAGCAAAGGAAGTACTTAAGCACATACTTGACTTCAACTCCTCGCATGTTTGAAGTTAAGCATGTATGTAAGTGCTTTGCTGGACGGGGGCCTAAATGCAGGACAACTATGATAAAAAAAAATTCCTTCCAAATTACTTATATATTACATCTCTATTAAAATGTTGGGGTTTAAATCGCAGTTTATGGTGAGTTTTTAGTGTCCTGCTCCTCTGTTCCCTACACTATGAGACGACGCAATCAGGAACTAGGGAGAAAAACTTGGTCTACAGCGATGAGAACCGGTTTTGCTTTTTGGGGAAGAACCCATAGGGTGCTCCTCCTTCCTTTAGGTGGCAGAAAAGTGACATTATAGTTAGTACAAGCACAGCTGGTAGGCAAGAGATTAAATAAGAAATAATTTGATCAATGGCTGTTAAATGTAGGTAAGAACTACAGCATGACATTAAGCCACTGATGTTTGATATCAAAGTTAAATGTCTTCTTGCTTCATATTGAAGGAAAAAACAGGAATAAAGAAACATTCAATTTCAGGGGGGCAGGTTTTTCTTTTAAATTATTTTCTGTTTTGTACTACGAATCCTTTTGTTTGGTCTAGCTCTGCTGTTTTCTTTATAAAGCAAAAGTTTAAGTTAAAATGACTTCTGAATCCAAACTCTGCCTGTCTTGGACAAACTCATAATGTGGTTAAAATTCTTCAAATGGCTCTCTCCTCACCACTGGCCAAACCAAACCCTTCTACCTTAAGAGATTTTTTTTGTGTGTGTGTGTTTTGCGGGGTTGGTAACCCAGCTAAAGATTTAAACTTTGCAAATGAAACTCACACTGCTTTTAAATGCACTTCTAGTCCTCAGGCCTGCTCTGAGCAGCGCTGAGCCACCGCTGGGCCAGCACAGAGGTCCATTAGCGTGGCCGTGCCGGGCCACTGCCGAGAGCCCCGCTTTGGCAGCGCGCTCCGGCGCAGACACGCAGTTAAAGCTGTGTTCCTAGGAAAAGGAAGGAAGGAAATGACTTTAAGCTACATTTAAGTTACTATTTTCACTCGCTTTGCCGCTTCAAAACCAACGATGACTACTAAGGAAAAATATTCATAGTATAAATTTCATACAGAAAAGCTCTAAAGAATAATTCATGAGCGAAGCTACATTTATAGGGGACTTAGTAAGGATCAAGTAAGTTAACACCAAATAATAAAAATTGAGGCCAACTGTGTGTATACATACATGGCACTCATGCTTCCAACACTATATTTATAGAAACAGGAGTTTCTATACGATTATGACCATATTTAACAAGAACTCTACCAATCAATGTAAGAGGAGGAAGAGGAAATCTATCCTAAAAGCAAGTAACTGAAAAACACTAAGCCAAGAGGGTTAGTTTAGCATTACATAAACCTGAGAGTAACTTAAAATAATTAAACCACAGTAGTGCAACTTCAATCATTTCACCTATCTCTGTTTTAAGAGAGACTCTTTCTCAAATGGAAAATCCTACAGTGAAATGATGGACCTGACTATTAATTAACCAGTCCTGTGTGTTGAACATTTCCATTTGGTTAATCTTCTGGAAAGGAATTACTGCTTCATTTTATGAATTCTTCTTCTTTGCTCATTACATGAAGCTTTCAGCATGTCTGCTACTGTGTGGTTTATTTTTCAGTCTTTTCTTTTTCTTTGGTCTTTCCTGTTCAAGTTCTGTTCAGTAAAATGGATCAGTTGTGCTTTGTTGAGCATTTCAATGAGATTAAATCAACAATATGTTTTAAACTGCCAGTACATAAGTTAAAATTTACCTCCCTTAATCCATCTTATGTGCTTCGCAGTTGTACTCCAAGAACCAGAGATATTAATTAACAGACAATATGTTTACCATTTAATTACTAAAATTTCTAAGGAAAGCTCTTCCTACCTAATATTATTTTGACACCTCTTGTTTAATGTAGAGCCCTTCCTTCCATTTCTACATTTGAGACATTCTTCTGTCTCTACTGTCACAGAGCTATTTCGAGACCTATTCCAACCCAGCCCATCTTAGTCTGCAGGAACAGGAATTTGTTTATTTGTTACCAACGAAGCTAAAACTGTACTGAAATAGGCTTCAAAAGACACTGATGGAGTTCAGAAATTCACATGAAGCCCTGTTGTTACAGATGGTGGCTTTTCTTTGCCGAGAAGCCTGCAGATTACTGCCACGGGAAGCTTGCATTCTTAGCCCAGCTACACATTTCCCGTGGACAGAAAACTGGCCTCAAGTAACATTTGCCTGCTTATTCCTCTAAGCACCAGATTTGTTACAGTGAAAAACAAACATACCTTTTTAGGTTTTGTAAGGTAGACTGTGTGCCCTGAAAGAGAAGTTTATTTGACCTGAATTCTGGACTTGAAATTATTCAAGCACATCCCATGGATGTTACCAGTCTCAGACGCTTCCTACCAGTTACTTCATGTAACAGTACTTGAAATACTTCAAATGTTCCCTCACCTTGCTTTCCGCTTCTATCAAATGCTGTAAAGAAATGAATTTACAAGACTGACTTTTGTCATAGTTATTCCAATTATTGTTATTTGTGAGGGTTTCCAGCAGTAACACTGCCATACTCAAACAGCATTATTCTTACACATACTAAGCTTTACAGACAACAAAAATTAGAGGTATATCTGAATTATTATTTTGTAAACACGGATATCCTTTCATGCAGGTGTCTTAATGACTACTTTTGGGCTTCAATGCAATGCATGTCTTAGTATTCTACCTCGATACACCATCATCATCTATTGCTTTAGACTTCTTGTCCTATTTAGACTACCTAGATCCCATTCAGTTCTCCTAATTCTACTGAGGTTTTTCTCACAGAAACTAAACAAGAAGGCACTTTAGAAAATTAACTCTGTCAAGACAGAACTCTAGCAACAATCTTTAGAAGAAATGACACTGCTTGGCTTTGACATTACTGTGTTCTCTTTCTCCCTCCAATGGTGAATTTTTCCATCGAGCTCATTGCCTTGCAGGTTGAGCTTAGCTCAAACACCCATCTCTAACAACCCTGGTTATCTGGTCTTTGGAAGCACAATTCAGAAAGACAAGAGTTAAGAAAAAAAAATCCAAAGTCTGAAGCTAGCAACTCCAAAAGAAATCAAGCAGTTTATTAATACTTCTACTAATCCTCCTGGTGATTGTTTATGGTATTAGAACCTCTCTAAAGCATCACAATTTTTATATGTATTCTTTTAAGCTGTGAAAGTCTCGAGGTATATTTTTCATTTTAAAAAAGTTAAAATGGCTACATCCAAGTAACAATGTAGATTTGTTTTTTCAGTAAATGTACTCCTAACTGGCCACTGCAACGCTACTTCATCTTTCTCAAATACCCTTGATGCACGTTTCTATTTAAAATCAGCACTCCTCTTGCACCAGAGCAGGGGCTGGTCCTTATCTCTGGTGGAGATTGCTGGCCCTGGCCAGGCCGGTCGGTGTTTCCAATTTCCTTATATAACAAGGCTCCAATGTCGGGAGGAAGTGGGCAGATACTGAGAAATCAGGGAGGATAAAAAGCACTAGACCCATAACCTCTGAGGTCAGGAGGTTATGACTTCAGGGCCTAAGAGTAAGGTGGAAGGATGTGTTCAGGTAGTTTTAAATTACCTTGTTTTACTGGTCTTTTCCAAGAGGAAGGGAGATAAGATCGGATGCAGAAGATTAATATCGCATACATGAATATATATACACACAGCTAACATGAACATTACTTCTTTTTTCCAACTGTAGGTAGTTTGACTGAATGTTCAGAAGCTGAAAAATATCCTCTCCCCTGCCACATAGCTGTGATTTCATTGTTAGAAAAGCTGCAATGCTGACAAGCTATCCAGGAACTCTTTTAGCCTCTCTGCAAATAATTGCTTACAGAACCAAAAAATGAATTTGTATGACCATAATTTGTTTTCCAAATACTGACAGGTATGGGTACATGTATGACAAACTGTAAATGGAAAATACAGCTTTAGCCACACACGTAGGATTTTATGCATCTGCGTATGCAGCAGGAAGGACAGAAATCCTCTCCCCGTGCACAAAGTAGTAGTGAAGACCCAGTTTTCAACTTGAATGCTCGAGTAATGACTTCACGATCATCAAAGAACTGACACCACTGGTCAGGATGGCATGAAACAAAGAAGTGATAATGCAAAATTAACGATCACAGAACACCACCAGCGACTGTGAAAGAGCTTCCCTGGCATCACCGTGTGGATGGCAGTGATGCTAAGGGAAAGAACGTTGAATGGCTCAGGGCTGTCTAAGCTTCTGCTTGCCTTGTTGCTCCAGCTCAGAGTTGAGATTTAGTGTCCCCCACTGCAGAAGTGGTGGAGTGTTTCTAACGTACCCACTTTTGACCACAGAAGGAGCCAGCTGCCACAGGTTGGTTCGCTGGTTTGTTTCTTTTTTAATATCTGAAGACACCAACATAAAGTAAACCAGAAAATGACCCTGGCAATCACTGCAGAAAAGTACCAAACTTGTAAACTGCTGAAGAAAGCCTTAAAGATAAGTCCAGACCACAGAAAACCTTAGATAAAGGGCTTGATTTTTGTCAAGCTAAAACGAAAACGTGGACTTTCAACCTATGACAGAAAGTATCATGTTTCACATTACAAATACTAAAAGAAAGAAGATGTGTGTTCTTTTGAATAAAAGAAAGAACTAATGACTATTCAGAAGATGGTAAATAACTGAAAATTGAGTTTCTTCATTTCTTACGTGAAATTCATTTCTTATGTGAAAAAGAAACAACTGTGACCTTTTCTTATGAAAGCAGCTTCTGAATTTGCAGTGAACTTCCACCTTCACGGACAACTTTGGAAACGGGCCCCGTGATCTAGGATTTCCTTACCTGTTAGCCAGTGCTAATTAAAGGAATGTTGTACAATTAACATTACAAAAGAGCACTTGGTAGAGTTATGCACAAAGCACAAGTTATGAGCAACGTCTTCAGCAGTTTCCAGGCAAGAGTTCTTGCTAAAGGACAGATACAGAACTGAACGCTGTAACGCGACATCTAACCCATCCAGCTTCCGTATAAATTCTCTTTTATAGGAGATTTGCCTCAACAGCCACAGATACCATTAGTAAATCTGTCCTGAAAAACGTTCTTCTAATTGTGTTTGGATGAAAGCTACAGAATGTAAAGGTCTGTATTTGTTCAACTAACGTAACATGCACCTATACTACGATCTCTGGCTGAAATCGCTGCCTCGTGTATCGCTGCAACGGCCTCTTCTGTACCAGAAAACCTAAATCCACATTCTGAACTCTGAAAGGCAAACCACTCACATTTAAGACTTTTTTCACCAAAAGTTTACCGCACTGTGATATGTAATTGTTAAGGTTAGGATTCTTCTTTGACTTTACTGATAAAAAGGTGCGGAGAGCACAGTTACAGGTAAAGCAAATTATAGGAATAAACCGTGTCTGCTGATTAGAACTGAGAGGCACGGCCAGCAAACTTCTTTGTCTCTCCTTCCTTTGGATCTGTCTATATAAATACTCAGAAGACATGAATGGAGCATAAATCTTCACATGATTCTTCAATCTGTCTACAAATGACCATGACATTACATATAAACTATTCTATATAATATGTATGCTTCCCTTTTAAACAGTTAAGGAGTGTATCAGACACCATGATAAACACAGAAAACCGAGCGTGAATACCAATAAATGCAAGCCTTCCGTCTCGGAAACTCTTCACTTATTTGATTAAGTTAGGTGAAAAACAGAGCAGTCATGCTTGTAGCTTTTCTTCCTTTTTCCTTTCCTCCACTCTTTTTATTTCTAATGCGAATCGGAAGTCTATGTGGAGCAGCCTGGCTAGCCCCGGTCTAACCTCCCCATCTGGAAGGGAACTAACCAGCCTTGGGGCTACTTCCAACCCTTCCCAGCTGTTGGGTTTGGGTTTTTTGTTTTTGCGGGCTTGAGAAAGCATATTTATATAAATGATTGCCATATCCTTTGCCAGCTGTTGACCCTGCTCTTGTCCCGGTTGGGGCATGTTTTTCATTTTTAGCGGCCACAGACTGGAACTGACCCTGACAGAGTTAGCACGCTATGCAAACAGCTTCACGCGTTCTTGCTGTGACAGATAAGACAATGGCTGCCCAGTGCAAGCCGCCGGACCGGTGTTTCCCTTTGGGCTAATGTCACACAGCCCCGAGCTGGAAGCAGCGGTTAGAAAAAATAAATGATGAGATTCACAGTGCTGGCAGGAGGCTTCCTGTCCCCAGCAGAAGCGCTCCGTGATTTCAGATACTGCTCTTATTAGCAAAAAGGTTAACAAAAACACACGTGAAAAGGCATTTTCACTCGGCCACATCTTACATTAGGTACCAGAAAGTTTCCCGAACCAAACTGTCAAAACATTCCTGAACTCTTTTCGTAGACCTGGTTTTCCTCCCGTGAAACAGCGAGCTCATGAATCTTCACTAAGGCACTTGAAAAAAATTGCAGCTAAATAATAATAATAATAAAAAAATCAATCAGAACCTACAACAATAACAACTTTAAACTTTCAGATCAATGCATCTGACAAGGAAAACCGCTTTCTCTGTATCCCAAAGCACTGTTCTGGAAACATATCCAGCATGCTGAACACAGCCACGTTTCCTGGTCACCTGTAGCTATGCTGAAACAAAAATGTTTTGAACTATATTAAAGAAGCACTCTGTAAGAGGGGAACGGTCTTAGCAAACACTTCTGAAGAAACAGCAGCGACTCACTTTGGCTGTTATCTCATTAACTAATAGCGCTGAAGTTAAATGGGACACAGACAATGAACTGTAGCCTTTACAACTTTCATAAGCATTATCAGATTTTTTGATAATAAGTAGAGGTGGCATATGTGTTCTGTTTAGTATGCAGAAGAGCCTCATTTTATTCTCAATGCACAGATTTAATTAAAAATAAATTTACTGTTAACGCTTAAAGTGGTGCCAAGATTATCCAAACAGAAGGTTTATGATACTTAATAATTGATAAGAGGAGGGAAATTCACAGATTGCAACTGATTATTATTTAGTAGGTCTGTTTGCAAAGGTGAAAGTGGCATTACAGCTAGCCAAAAGGAAACAAAGTAATCCTTTCTCTTATCGTTTGTATGTTTAGAAAAATCTGCATTTAACAAAAACTTTCTAGAAGTATTTGGAATGAAACTGATCACAGATTCCCACAGTTTCACTGTCTACTTTGGATAATATTGAAGGTATTCAAAGTGTTTTCTAAAATATCAGCTTCAGTTCAATTCCACACAAGAAGAGTTTTTTGGTTTTGGGTGGTTTTTTGTTTTGGTTTGGTTTTTTTTTTTTTTTTTTTTAATATCAGCATATAGAAGAGATCAGCTTCTTTAAGGCAGCGATTCCCAGCCTGGATTTCAAACCAGCTTTAGCACAATGTGCCAGAAATTTCCACAAGTGCTGAGAGAATTAACTGATGGGATCTTTGAAGCCTCTCTATCCCAGATTAACTAATGAAAAATCTGTGAAATCACAGTTCAATCTTCTTTTTTTTATGGCTAGATGTGTTTGCAGTGGTCGGGATGACAAGATGCTCCCAAGCCATCTGGCTCCTCACACAGGATTTGATTCAGAAAATTAATAGTAACACCATTGGTGTGCACATATTGCAACAATCCAGAAATCTAGTCCTGTTACACAACCGAACGCAGAGGTTTTGTAATTCCCCCAATAGGCTACATAGATTGAAAATGCTGATGCTAGCCTTGGAAAACATTTTCATAAAACAGTGTGAGTAATGAGTGAGCAATTTCACTAAACACTAAACCTCAGGCTGCCCTGCACTATTCACCCCTCCGCACTCTCCGAACGGAGCCGCCTCCTCCACTGCAGGTCACTAATTCATTTTATGGTGAAAAGCCTGACTTTGAGCACTTCCCTCAAAATGAAAAAATATTTTTCTACTTTCATGTATTATGTAAATATAATATCTATAAGTAATGTGGCTTTGTGTTTTCAATAAGTGCTATCTAGCATGTGTCAGCCTCTGAATTAAATTCTTCTTTTAAGACTATCATACTACATACATTTTCATGGATCAGCAGAAGATCCGTTAGAGAACCAGAGTGCAAGTTTTATTTACAAGTCAAATTCTGAACATTCAAACAAGACGACTGTGGGAACTTAAAGGCAGCTTTAGATAACTTTCTCGAGTATAATTCAGAAAATCCGTGATTCTGTATGAAAAAGAAAAGCTTTTTGGCAAAAGTACTGCTTACTGGAACAGACTTAGGGTTGAAAGAAACTTCTATAAATTATCTATGTTAAATAAATTGTGTATTAAAATGTTACTTTAAAAGATTATTTTAGTTGGGTTCAAGATGAACAACCTACTATATTTTACATAATTCAATGCTTATTCACATTAAAATTCATTAGATCTGTGTATTCAAATCCACTAGGTATCTCTGGAAACACTAAGCTAACGTGTTTAACTGCAACTGTAAATTTTTAGCTTCCTTAAAGGGTTCTAAACAGAGTATTTGGATGCTGCAGCAGAGATTGCCTGGCAGAGGAGACAAAAAGAGCTCTCGGGGAAACACCGTTGTGTGAAATGCACAAAAACGATGGGAACAGAGGGAATTTCAAACAGGTACATTAACTTTCAGAGTGCACAGTGGTGGAGGGATGTTTGGGACTGTACACGATTCAAAACACAGTGTAACTTGTAAATACAGGGAACATTAACGAGAACAGTTTTGTCTCTTAACAGTGCTGATGGATTTCATTACTGTGCGGTAACAAGTTGAAATAAATAGGTGAAATCTCGTTCTCCTTCTTTTGTTATGAATTTTTAAATTCCTTAAAGGTTCCAGAAAACACAGTATACAAAGTATATAATAAAAAAGTACTTTGCCTTTAGAGCACGAAAAGCAAAAGCTTCTATAAAAGTCAAGGAGGTGAAAGATCCTCAGGGAATATTCTTTTCCCTTGAAGCCTTTTGCAGTTGCAACAAGTATGCTCTGAATAAATAAAAGACTAACGAGCCATCCTTTGCAAACACATCGGCCAAGACAGTTCGAGCAACAAGCAACAGGGGTGTGTTTCCTCTCTCAGTGCTCATTTGGAAACACCTTTGGGGGAACTGTTTTTAGAGGGCTGCACTTTCTCAAAAGCAGGTCCCTTCAACGTGCCGGCTGCACACCCAAATTACTCGCCACTTCTGCAAACCCTGATTTCAGGTTCTCCTTGATAGCCTGGGTTTGCACATTCCTGGAAAACCTGACAGAAGTGGAAAACCTTTTGCATACGAAAGAAAAACTTCACTTTTTCTCTTTTATAAAAAGCCTCTACCTCATCAGTTCCGAGTTCAGGTTTCAATCACTGCCGCTGCCGATCTTTTTTATTTCGTGACGTGTCGGATTAGTCCGACTCTGCTCCTGCTGAAGCCAATGGAAAACTCCCCCTGCTTCCAAGCAGAAGGGAATTAAGCCCTAAATGAATAGTTTTACTTTGGTGCAAAGATCAGGAAGCCCATAAGAACCGATAAACATAGATACACAATGTAAGAGACTTAATTACCCTCCCCAAAAACCCCCGAACTCAAACCCTAGAAAATATCTTACAGCCAAATTATTTGAGATACAAGTGTTTTGCTAAATTTGGTAGGCGCCGAGGCCCCAGTACGTACAGGGCTGCACTATTTGCCGCTAAACTTAGGTTAATAGCCGATGACCCTTTCCATTCTTAACCTCGAGCACTGACCTCCTGACCTACCCCCAGTGATGGTGTTTATAAGCGTGTTGCCACTGGTGTAAATAAAAAAGGAACACAATGTGCTGAAATTGTTACTGGTGATGACAACTGACACACATTTTACACTGCCAGTGGGCAAAACCATCAATAAATAACTCCAAATGTGTCGTTAATGTGTTTAGAGCTTCTTGCAGTGGTCATGTAATTTTTGCTGGTTTTCCTCTTTTCCTCTACATGTATCTTTGTGGGACAAACAAAAATCTTCCAGTAAGGAAGGCAGTCAGAAATAAAGCAGCCTACGGATAAGGTTTACCATTAGCATTAGACCACAACTGGATTTTGTACCTTCTAAGGTACTCCTTCAGCTCTGACAAAACCCATGAAAATATGCTGCCCCATAGATCAAGCAAAATAACATCTTTTCTAAAACCTTCAAAGTAAAAAAGCATGTGGCTCATGATGAAAATACAGGTTTTGAAAGTCCCTGTCTATGGGGTACTGTGAAAACTCTTGTTCTCCACACAGCCCACAAGAAGCTAACCAAAGAAAACTTTAAAAAAAACCCTATAGAAATGCTGTGCATAAATAGAAAAGGACAGACCCTATATCTTATCCATCTATTTTTTTTAACTATGTCTTATTTTGTTTTTTAATTAAATAATTTTTTTCTAGGTTTTTTTTTACCGTAAATTCATTTTTAAACCAGATCGGAATTATAAAGCGATAGTTAAAGCTTTGACAGTATACAGCCATATTTTACATAAATTCCAGCACACCATAACATCGGTTTCTGCGTTTGAAACGTCCGCCTCTTACTGAAGATATTGCAACCGCACATATATTAGTGTCTGTGAATTATTTCCAATTAAAAATTACGTAGAGTATAAACATTCACACAGCTCCTTTTGGCAGGAGCCCCGAGGACATTAGGACAGGGTAGGAGCTATCCCAGCCCGACCCAAGGCGCGGTGCCTGTCACACACCCAACGCCCGGGAACGGACCCCTCGCCTCGCCCATCCCTGGCTGATCTCTGCCAACGCCTCAGTGAAAACAGAAAAACAAAGGGGAAACCACCAACCAAAAATTTCAGACAGCTTTAAGCATTTCTGAGTTGAAACAGTGTATTCTGTTCATTAAGTCATCTAAACCACCTTGTTAAGAGACTGTATGAAACACTCCTGCAAAGGCCAACTCCACTAACAGCACAAACCCCCCAAAACACACCATAGAAATTAGTGGATTCCTGACAACCAACTGATCAGGAAAAGCAGAAAAGAATATCAAAACGTAAATACTTCTGAAAGTCCTGTTTTATCAGCTATATTCTGGGACCAGTGCTTGTCTGGTTCTCTCAACCAGCATGCATCATCTTTCATTTAAATGGCGAACACCTAAAATCCTTTTTTTTTTATTGTTGTTGCTGCTGCTACAATTCACTGAGACAAAAGGTACATGAGCGTGTTTTTAAAATGAACAAGTTATAAAAATGATTATAGTAGATGTAACAGCCTATAAAATATGATCAAATAATCGTCATCTATCTTTCTCAAAAAGAAAAATTAGATTAAGTGTAATTGTAAAATCTAATTTACATTCACCTATTTCCAATTTAAATTTCCACTTTTATGAAATATTCTCTGCTTCCAAGTTGTGCATGTGTAAAAGATGCTTTGACATGTTTCTAATTGATTCGTTTTACACTATCGAAAGGATAACAGTGATTTGCAAAAGAATTTTTTTCTGTCTTGCACACATCTCTCGTTTGCCCATCTTAATTCAATTAAAGGAAGTAAGGACGGTTTGACCGATGAATGAACCATATTTTAACTGAGGACATTTCTATGTAAACTGGAATACACCAACCACTAATTCTCAGCCAGTTACTTCCGATCTGCAACTTTTATTTTGAAAGGTCATGGCATGGTCACCGAAAAGACAGAGGATATTAAATGCTGGCAAGCATTTTGTAATAGCACAAAACTACAGCTGATAGCAAAAGCAAAAGATTTTAAACTCAAATGTAATTTATACGCAAACATTCTGTATTTATTCCTAGCTATCAGTGTAGTTGAAGTTAAAACTTTAAAGTAACCCCTCTCCCTACTCAGTGCATCGTATGTCTATTCCTTGGAAAGACAGTAAAGAAAATACAATTTTTCTATTGCCCATAAGCCTTATATTATACTGGTGGTAATTGGCACACCCAGGGTGCTAAAAAAAAAAAAAAAAAAAAATCCCTTCTGACTGTCTTGGTGGGTTGTTAGGGAAATAGGTGTAGAAACATTGAGCCCATCTATCCAAAATTTATTTGTGCAAAGACAAGGTGTGAAGTACAGGGTATGCTCTGTGACAGGTTAGTGTGTATCTCCATATATCCACATTCGCCTGTGAACACTACTTCTGCTATCAACAGGGGTATAACCCTCATCTGAGTTGCAGTCTCCACACCGGCCCAGAACACCCTAGAATATTGGTATATATTTAAATCCAGCACAAAGGTTAAAAGTGGATCAGAAAGCAAGAATCTTCAGCTTCAGGGCTTAATTTAAACATGCTCTATTATTTTCCAAGGATCTAAAGGAGGTGGCGTCATCCACCTTGTATCCATCAAGAAAGTTGTGAAGATAATGAGGGTATTTGTTTCTACATCAAGTAGGGAAGTTCTCCATCCTCATCCTCTCCCCAGACATGGGCACTTTGCTGATCCTGCACTGCGAGGCGAGAGGAGAAAATTCCTTCGAGTTCAAGAATAATAAAGCAGATTTAATTAATCTAATCCAAATGAACAGGAGCAGCACAATACAGGGGTGAGTTCCGCAGCGGGGAGCTCTGGGTAATATCAACACTTTCTGCGAAGTATTATTGGACAAAAATGGTATTTTGACGAGAAATAGGTATTAATATATTTGCAGGGTCGTACCTTTAGCACTTTTTGGACATTGCTTTTAACCTCATTGCTTAACAAGAGAATATTCCAATAGAGGACAGAACATTACAATAAGGAAACACTTGTTGACAGCATGCTGAAATGAGGATAAACACATGCCTACTGTTTCAAAACAGCAGCAAAGGCTGAACTTTTATTAAATAAACATGGCAAACAAGCTAGCTAAAGCCCACAGGCAAGATGCTCTGTCACCAGAGAGGTGAGGATGACGAGGTGCGTCCTTGACCAACTGGCTGTGAAATCCCTCCTGAATCAAACAGTATCAGGGAGTACCCAAGCGATTGAAGTCTGAATTTCCACTGAAGAACAAAGCATGGTGGGACATGTCCACACCAATGACACGGCCAAGTTACAGATGAACTAGCAAAATTAAATGGGCTTTCTCTCACTACCAAGGTGGCCACTGCTGCCTTCAAGCTCACTGAAGATCCTGAACAGCCCAACCTTGTTACCAGACCCTCCTGACAACAGATTACCAAGCTGAACACCTTAGTTTACATAATTTGCCTTTTTTGTTTGGTTGGTTTTTTGTAAACCAGTACGTTGCCAGAAGACCTTCAGCTGAACAGGTGCACACTGGTGAGTCCAAAGCCATTTCTAACCAGCCACCAGAGAAAGGCAGAAAATACCAAGTGGAAGATGCACACTACCACTCTCCTCCTGCTTTTCAGGTACAAGAGAGGGATAAGAGACGCATGGCTTTCGCCCAGAACAGATTTTGGCCAAGAGTTGTTTGGATTTTGGATTGTGGGTTTCTTTAAATTCTATTTTAGAGTAGCTGTCTCAGTTATTTGTCCCTTTAACAAATACCAACGTTAAAAGTGAATGCAAGAAATTTTAATTAGGATGGTGTCTATACTTGTTCACAAAATCAGTTGCTGAAAACACAAAACCCCTGATGGGTTTTAGACACATTTTCACATTTTAGCAACCAGGTACAATGTGAGTCACTTCTGAAAGCCTCCCACCTGCACCTCCCAGGGCAGACCATCGGAGCCATGCTCAGGTCCAGCCCTCACCTCTGTCTCTTCACCACCTGCCCTGTCCTGCTCCCCGGCCAGGGTGCAATGATGTGTGATGTAATCGTTACACGCTCCCTGTAACCATGGTTGCCCAAAGCTGGATATACCACACCTACAACATCACGCTAGGAAGAGGGTCTTCTCCTGCCAAACAACTCGGCAACAAAATCCTGGTTATGTTTTGGCCTAAGTGCACTATTTCTTCTGAACCAGAAAATGTTAATAGTACAAAGCGCCAGGGCTGTTTTCCAGAAGCAGACAACGATAATACAGGGGACAGAAGCAAATTGGGTTTGTGAAAGTTCTCATACAAACGTGCCGAGTGCCGGCCAGAAAAACAATCGCTACTTCAAACTGCAGTGGGACCTTACGGGAATTAAAATGGCCAAACTCTGACCACTCTTGCCGAGTATCAGCACAGCCCTTGACTAAACCTACCGAACAGCAGCGCTGTAATTGAACAGTTAAAACAACTCCTCCCCACTACCTGCAGAGCGAGAATTACTCCTTATGAGTAAGGTAGGCAGAAGGCAGCTATTCCTTTTGGCTAGTGTTATAAATAAAGAACATCCAGCTTGTACAATGGGTAAGAATTATTCCCATTTGTGAGTTTTTCCTGGAGTGAGAGCAAACTCCACTAAATATTCCTGTCTGCTTCCGTGTGCACAAAGAGCCCAGAGCACATAAATCTGTCGTAATACTGCTCTTCGAAGGACCGAGACACACATACACCGATGCCCATATGCTGTGCCTACCATTTAAAGAAAATGATGCTCTTCTGGAGAGCAAGCACTGCCAGCCTTTTTGGGGAAGCCACCGCTGCATCTGGAGCAGCGTGTCTAAAGCCGACGGGCAGCGCGGCGGAAGGGAACGCGTCCGGCAGCGGAGGGGACTGCCACTGCCGAGCTGCTCCGGCGCTGCCCGGCCATGCTGCCGTGTTAATGACCTCGCAGCAGTAGACAGATCCAGTCCTTCTGCTTTTCTTTCTCACTGAATGATTTCCCTAAAGCTAAAGCTGGGCAAAATGCCACTAATGCTGCCGTAAAACTCCCGCTGTGTTAGGAGGGAGGCAGGCGACTGAGGGTTAGGAGGTAATCAAGCTTACAGATTAAGGCTCACTAAAGCTACAAGATCAGCACAGCTCGGGGTGTTTATTAACTCTTTGAAAACCAAGATGTATGATTTTGTATCACGTTATACAAAGGACGTTTTCTAACAAGACCTGACAGCTGGACTGTTTTGCAAGATGAATTCTAATTTGTACAAAGCTAGGAGTACAGAAGAAACACTCTTTAAACCTATTTGGATCCATTTCATTATAAAATGTGCTTCAAACTATGAGATTACATGAGGAAAAACCTTCCAAGAACTACCGAGAAGTGAAATTTATTAATTATTCTTCCATTCAGAAGCACTGTCTTTTAAATTAAACGAGGTAACTTGAAAGTCAATGAGTTAAACATACTTCTACGACCTTGGTGCATAAAGCTGTGACCTGGGAATTACTCTTTTTTAGCAGTGCAGAATGGGTTAACTTCTGAATATAAAATGAGGTTGCTGCAATCTGTGTGTTTTTTGTTTTGTTTGTTACACAAAGCAAAATATACTCTACAGATGCTTGATTAAAATGCAACAGCTGTTTATGGCGGTGCATTTTCCGCTAATTTACTAGGGCAGATTTTTCAAGGAGCCTTGTTTTATTGCATCTTCATTTGCATAAACATTCATATACCAGAGCTGTCTGTCCACCCGTCCCTGGCTTGGCTAATATGTGAAGTTTAAATTCAAATTCAACTAAGTCACCCACTTCCATAAAGGAAAAAGAGTTTTCAGAGTAAGGTGTTACGCCTCTGTCCCATGATCTAACCTGCTCTTTGTAGATATTAAACTTCTCAATCCAAAATATTTCATTTTTTGGCATCGTACGCAACTAGTATTTAATCTGCTCTTCACATCTGTCTGGATAGGCCCGGTGCCTTTTTTATATTATTATTTCCCTTTTGTTTATTTGATCTATTACATTCCTTAAGCTTGATGACTAATCCAAATTATTAACAAATACAAAAGGGTTTATGTAAATTATTACGATGAACAAAAACAAATCACAATTATAACATTGTTAAGTGAATTAAACAACAATGGCTACAGCTTCCCTATCATAGATTGAGATGGATGAATTTGAACTTTATTGACAGTAGCAGCAGAAAGCCTTAATCACTAAGCACCGGTACAGCCTCGGTTTCATAGGGTAATGACCCATCTATATATTCATAACAAGGGTCTCATTCATCATAATTCATATTTTTTTTTAAAAAAACCCTCTTGCAAAACTAATGGAGGGAATGTGTGAAAAGTGATTGGATGGGTAAAACTGTACAGGGCTGGAAAGGCCTTAATTGATTTTATTGTGCTGTGTCTAAGCCTCCTTGCACAGTACATCAGATCTGTATCTAACTGCATTTCAATTGATTTTCACTGATAGGCTTCTTTCTTATGTCTAGGGCTTAAGTACTAAACTAATAAAAGGATAAAAGACTTTGTAATACAGATTTTGAAAATTATGTGCACACATGATTTCTGTGGAAGAAAACTGTATGATATGTGTTTGTCCTACCAAAGTGACTACAGCCAAGTGTAATATAAAAGAATGCAACTAATATGAAGAAGATTACTGGGGGGAAGAGAGGGAAGAAGGGAAAATGAGGAAAAAATGTCCCTTGGCTAAAATCAGCTTGATTGTAAGCAGACTCGACTTCAATGGAGTTGTACCTGCCCACATTAGGGGTGATTTTGACTGATATCTCAAACTTGATTGAAAGATTATAATTCATTTCAGATGTGGGTTAGTTCCTCAAAATTTTAAATAATGAATCATACAGATTCTGATACAAGGATCTAACATACATATCCCAATAAAATTTCCTAAAGCAAAATGAACCATTTTTTAACCGCTTTGGTATGATCACATTCTTGCACCTTTAAAAGACATTAATTTTTAAAGCATCTAACCTGTGGCAGTAACATTACAACAGATACAGAACTCCCTTTAATGCAGCTGTGCATTCATAGCACAGTTCAGGCAGCAGCTTGTTCAAGCTCCGTAACGTTGCTGAATTGGGCTTCGTATCAAATGGCCACAATGAAGTTGAAGAAGGTGCCTGGTGCAGATAAAGCGATAACGCAGTTTGAATAACTGATTATAAAAGCAATAGGTTCACCTAAAGGGAACACATATTAAAGGCAAATACCCAAATACAGGGGAAAAAATCTAAAATTTGGGAAGTGAAAACATCTTCAAAAAGACAGTTTTCCAAATTTTGTTTCTACGCACGCCGCCGTCATTTGTTAACGCTAGTGCAAACTACGCTATCTGCTAGTCAGATGGCTTGTAACATCTGTAGAACAAATGATAATGTATAATAGTTGTTCTGGTTTTGTGTTCCTTTACGAGGCTTGGTGTTGATAATCTCCAAAGCACACCCATGATTCTTTAAATTAAACATAAGAATCTTGTCTCACAGTACAGCTAGGTTATCCATGTGTAAGAGCCCAAGCCAAGTAATTACACATCCGCTCAAAGGATTAGACACATAAGATTTCTTTAAATTTTTAATAAAACTGCACAGCTGTTGTAGGGGAAAAAACTCTTTTGTTCTAGATTTTTTAAAACCATTAAGCTTAAAGTGATTCACAGTTATGCTTCAAGAAAAGTATTTTAGAAGTATTTCTGTTAGGCACTTTTTAGAATGGATTTAACATCACTTTAACCTCATGGCAACAGATTTGAGTCAGGAATAACCTAAAGGAAAGGTATGGGGCCAAGTTTTAAAGAACATTTCTCTGCTTTTACCAGAACACCTGCAAATGCATTTTACTTAAAACGCACATTAGCTGGTGCACGTAAACCCGTTACATTTGGTCTCATGAAGTTTGCCTGCGGGATGAGTGGAAAGCTGACATCTGACCGGCATCGCACGCTGGGACGCGACACACGCAGCCTCTGCTGCCCTGCAGAACGGGTCTGACCCTCGGGACAAGCGCCACCACCGAGAAATAGCCGCGGGTTGGGAAACGGGCAATGAGTTGCCCATATTCTGCAGCAACAAGCCAGCGGATTCTGCCCCAGAAGCTCTTGCAGTGCTGACGGTTCAGTCAAGACAGAGGTGCAGGTGAGGTGTGCCGCAGCTCCCGTGACACCACCGATTGCTGGAAGTTCAGACCAGTGCAGGAGCAACACCGCACCGTGAATGGGGAGCGGCAGCGTTAGCAGGAGTTGGTACCAGAAAGATGAAAGCAGGTGTGTGCTCTTCAAAAGAACAATGTGTAGCTGGAATGGAATCAGGACCTGGCACTGGCGACGTAGGCAGAGACAGGGAGAGTGACACCGAATGGATGACAGCGTCCAAAGAGGCCCTAGCAAAACCAGGATGAACTGGAGAGGATCAGTGGGCCATGTTGGCTGAACACCACTAGGGACAAGCTCTTCATATGGCCTTCAAACGCCAGGTCTTCAAGGAAGGAGAAGGAACAAACCTGGTCAACGACGCCAATAACAAGGATAGACCGTTCAGGAGAGAGGGAAGTCCCTGAGGACTATAACCCACAAAGGCAAAAGATGTATTAGCAGAAAGTGCAGGGTCAGGAATGCAGATGTCTGCACGCCTGTCAGTGAGAAAGGCTGGGGCAAAAGCCCGAGGCGTTTCAGTTGCCAGCCGGTGATGGGGTAGCTGTCTGGCATGGCCCTGCTCCAGCACGTGTCATAGAAAACAGAAATATTATGTTGTTCAGCACAGCGGTGAGATGTCCTCTCAAACATGCGTATTGGTACCCATGTCCGAGCTGAAAAGTTGAACGAGATACAAAGCAGCCTGTCGAGGGGCTCGGAACCCCCGGCTCAGCTACGGGAGCCAAAGCAGCGGGGCTTTCTCCCATTTCAGCTGTGAGCCAGGACGAGCGTATGAACACTCTCCTCAAATGCTCCAGGGACATAAGCGCCAGGGAAGGAAAAACTATTTAAGTTAAAGGACGGCATCAGCACAAAACCAGGTGTACCTCAAAAGATTTCTAATCCTCGAAGAAGCAAGAAGCACAGGGGCAGAGCTCTGGCGTGAAGACGGAGGGAGGGCCGCGGGCCGTGCCATGGTGCTGGCCATGCTGGAGCGAGTCTCATCGCCCGGCTCTGTCCCTCCAGCCTGCTTTTCCAATTCAAATATTTTACAGGACTTTGGCTTTGTACCTTGATGTAAATTTACTACCATAAAACTGTTGCAATAATATGCAATATTACTAAACCACCAATACGTAGGATTTACAAGATAAACTATGGTATGTGGGTATATTTACAACAAATCTAAATCTCTAAAGATTTTAATGAACTGCAGCTGACCTTGATCAGTGATTCAAAGCCCAGAGCAGCTTCTACTCTCTCACACATTACTAACCTTTGCTACAACATTTATCAATTTACCTTCTTGATCTCTCAAGCAGGTCATGTTTTCTAATCAGCCACTAGCTCAAAGACCTACATCCCAATTAAATTACTGAATGAAGACATGCTGGAATGTAGGCTTCTCTTAAAAGAGTTAGCACAACATACACCTAAATACTGGATTTGGCATATCTGAAGTGATTTTTTTTTTTTAAACGTTTCTGTATAATATGCAAGTGAGATGCACATCCTACTCAGAATTAGAACTGTTATATCATCCCTGAAACATACTGTTTCCTCGGATGTTTTCTGGTTTTGCTTCCCCAGCTGTTCTGTGCATAAATACTGACCTGAGCTTTAAATCATCTCTGCTGAGCTGTGAGCTCTTCAGACATTGCCTTGTCTGAAATCTTAGGGTATGAAAAACTACACAGATGTTTATTATTAAGCATAGGAGTAGCTTCACAGACTTAAAACTACTTGGACTTAAAAGTTAGACGCTTATTAAAATGTCCACAAGCTCTGAGCCTAGTTTTTTCCCCCTCTTTCAACGCAGCATATATATTGAAGCTGCTGTGGAAAAAGAAAGTGCTAAATGTACAGCTGCAGGGCTCCTTGCAGCCCCGAGGGGCCCCCAAGGAGCAAACCCTGGGATTTGCGTTGGTGGCAGCAGGTTGGTGACCGCTCCCGGGTCGGCAGCACACAGGCGCGTCCTGCCGCAGCAGGGGTCACAGCCATCCCCAACATTTCAACCAGACTACAGGCCACTCCTTGCTCTGGGCTAAAAAGCAGGTTGTGCAAACATGGCTTTGTGCTGCCTCCCCTCCTCTGCAGGCCAGGAGCAGCGTGCTGACAGAGCCCGCGTGATGTGCAGTAGCTCATCCGCACACGCACGGTAGCGCCGAGACTTCCTGGATTCTGTGCACATGTTGAGAACGACTGTGCCCAGCATGTGCAAAAACAGCCACACAGGAGGGGGAAAACGGGAACACGTCAGACTGAGCCTCACAGCAGCCTAGCTGGATTGCTAAATAAATATCACACAGGCTGTTGTTGCTTTTGACAGAGCATTGCTGCAAACACAGGTAAAGATAAGGAATCCCCTAACGTTTATATTTCTTTCCCTGTTTCTAATAATTGCTAATTCTGAAAGTGGCAAAAATCAGGAATGGAAAATACTGACAAACTCCAAATACCCAACACTTCCCAAAACATACACAATCAAGGCATATTTGCATTCACTAAGACAGAGATGAGGGACATTGAGAGCAAAGCAGCAGCAGTTTCAGATGAAATTTAGATTCCAGTGGGGCTTCTTCTCATTCTGAGAAGCAACTTGCTCGCACTTACAGTCCTAGCTTACAGACGTCAGCACACACTTGTGTCTACCAGACTCAAGCCTTCCACAGTCCCCTCCCTTTATTGAACATTTCACAGCAGATTCAGAGTCCGTCAATAAACCATACAAGAAACGTGAAGCCACATTTGCATTTTATGCAACATGAAGAGTTTGGATTGTTTTAGTTTGCACAATGAGATGCCAATTTTGCAGGTGCAGTCTAGTAAGAACAGCTTTGGTACTGCTGAATCCAACTAGTCCCTGCTGTAAATTTACTTTAGAGCTCTAATGCCAGTCTGGTGCAGCACCTAGAATCTACCACCACCACCTTTCCTGACTGCTACTATTTTTAGAATTAATTTTCAGGATAAAATTGTCGTGTCAAACGCAAAATACACAAAAAGAGTACAATATGCTGAATTCTGATAGCAAGAGAAGCTGTGCAAGCACTAAAGCTAGCGCAGGCAATCGAGATCCTTGTTTCATCACAGGGTTATCCCAACCGTAGCACAGCACCGCCTCTACCAAGCCCCGCGTACCCAAAACGCACAATCACAGCCTCCTCCCGTGACCCACTGAGCTACACTGGTACTACTGGTATTTACTGGAGCAGGGGGTCCAAACCCCAACAGAGGCAGGGATGGGAGTCAGTGTGCCCACAGTCTTACAAGGGTAAGAGATCTCAGGAAGGTGGAGGGATCCGAGGTGTGAAAAAGGATGAGAACTCCTGAATTAAGGAAATCCAGTCAGGTGAGCAAGTGTCAGCTAGTTCCAAAAGAGATGATGTATTCAGAGTAAAAATAACAAACTGGTCAAACAGTGTATTAATTTTCTATATCCGTTTTCTAATAAGTGCTAATACTTCAGTTATATGATGAGCTAAATTTATCTGTATAAAATACTTATGTTTATAAAAGGGAGTGTTGAACCACAGTACTTTGGGGATTAAATCTGCTAACATTTCTGGCCCCTTGTCTGTCCTACTGCACATCTCTGTATCATTCTGTACATACGCAGAAAACTGCCTGCATATTTTTTTTTCCTGCAATAGTTATGAAAAAAGATGATTTCCCTATAGTAATGCAAGGTTCTGCCAAGGGCAACAGTTCTGGACCCCTTCGTTTAAGGAGTACTTCAGGATACATAAGCCTCACAGGTATTGTATTTTGATGACTGCTGTCACCGGAAAATAAAAACATGTTGCAAAAACAGATCCACGATACGTACAAGAAAATACTACTTGGCCCAAGTTTAATTTATTTGTTGACAGAGAAGATCTACTGTGCTTAATGTAAAGTTCAATAGAAATACATGTAATACAGATATCTAGAATCATAACTGCAATAAAATAAGGTCTGCATTTATCTGGCTGTTAAATGCAATTCAAAATTTATTGGTAAAAAGGAATCAAATCTGGTTATGGCATAAAACATATTTCTTGCCTTACAAGAGCAACCTAACCGAGTTCCATTCATCACGACAAATCAGGGCTGTTAATCTCTGCCCAGTGACTTTGTTTACAAGCGGCGTGCAGCGGCACACGGCAGCGGCGGCCGGGGGAACGGGCTGCGCTCTCTACCTTGCGACAAATCCAGAAAAGAAAGAGCAGCAGCTACAAATATCATTGCCCACAGCAAACGTCAGCCCTCCAGATGGCTTGCTTTGCCGTTGTTTTCCGTTATTATTTTTTAAATAAAGACATCAGCTGACATTCCAGTCCTGAGTGGATACTCTGAGGTTCACTATTAGTCAGAGATCTGTTATGCTGATCCTCTGAGCTAATACGTGGAGACCCAGGCAGTCACTCCACAACTACTTTTTATATAGTGATTTTAAATGGTGACAATAATAATTTACAGGGAACATTTATGACAAAAAGAAAAAAAAATGTTTCATCAGTTCCTCTAGGTGCTATTGCAGTAAGTTCTCAAGAAGAATACACATTAAAGCACATGGAACACTTCTACTTATTGTACTTATCTTCCCTAATTACAAATTCCTAAGAGCAAGGGGATTTCCTTGGTGAGAGATCCAATATGTTTCTTTTTGCCTTTAGCTTACTACGCTGGCTACTGAAAATATAGTATACTAAAAGTGAAAAAACTTTCCCATTTTAATGTGGTTATAAGCTTCCTGCTAGGCTGTGACCTAATTGAGACTTTTGATCTTAGCTTTTTCAAAACATGTTATTCTTCAGAGTCTGTAAAACATTTTAACTACAGATCTCCTGCAATCATTACTGAAAGCTACAGGGAATGAAATAATAAAGAAAGAGGGGAAAAAAACCTCAGTTTATCAAAGTCAATGGAAATACAAGGTATTAATTATGCTAAATGAAGAAATATGGGCGCTTGGTTACTTTTTGTGGGTCAGAAATATTTTAATCTGGCGCTGCCAGGCAGCTGCCTCTGCCTGACCTGTGTGCATCTCTATCAGCTGCCGGATCACATCAAAGCAGCAGCAAGTGAGGAAAGCAGCGACCAGCGCAGGGGCCCCGCTGCGGTACCAAGGTCACAGATTTGACTGAAACCACCACATTGTTATCAATTACAATCACTGATAAGGACATGACCTTTTTGGAAGCACATAAACGGGGGGATATTCATGCGACCGCTTTCCCCCAAACCGCGCTTGGCTCGCTTTGTGTGCCAACAGGGAGAAGAAAACTGCACAGCAAATCTTAATTCTCAAATGGGCACAGAGTTAAAACTATGACCCAGAGCCCACTGCTGATAAGATCCACTCAGATCACCCGAATGCAGCTCCCTTGATTCAGTTAATGGAGCCAAATACACGACAGAGCACCGTTAAAGCAGAGGGGAAATTGTATTTCTACCCTACAGACGGCTCTTGTGAAGTTTCATCAAAGCAACCCCAAAAATGTCTTTATTATAGCAAGACCTACAGCAGAAGCACATGTAACTGAAAATAAGTAGTGTTATACAGTAGTAAGTCACCTAGTAAAATAAAAGTATATTTTCAATAAAGATTAGTTCTGCATTTTATTTCTTAAAATTCTTTGATCAAGTAATTTTGAACTATATAAAAACCAGCCAGACCCCCCTAACTTAGCATTCCTTAAGAGATTGTTTTGCTGCACACAAAATGCTACAATTTCATCTAACCATACTTCAGGTGGCATTCCTCTTGTTAATTTTAAATATGTAGCAGTTTTTGCTCCCATTTGTTGCAGACAT